>NC_138158.1:4736720-4826720 GCF_964199315.1 Orbicella franksi | reverse complement strand
TGCTATGAAATGTGTAGAATACATAACCTAGAGCAATTACACAAGCGCCTGTGAGCCACAATAACACTTTAAAGAAGCTTTTCCTCCTCATTGTCCTACCAATGAGCTCTGTAAGATAAAAGTTAAGGAACAAAACGAAAGTTAACTACTCTTATAGTCTAATGCTAAAGCGCCAATTTATTAGTTACAACTGTCATGGTTAGAGTCAAGATGAGTTTAGAGACAACTTCAAGGCCCACATATGCTTTTCAAGACCGTGTGCGACTTAAACCTCGCCCAACAATGTGTCCAGCCTCAATTCTAGGCTCTCTCATTCTTTTCCGCACGAGGGAGGCCCGGGTTTAACGTAACATTTTCCAACAACATTGCTGAGCCGGAAATTGCATAATCAAACTGGCGAAAGTGGGTAGAAAAAGCCGATTACGAAGAATGACTGCAGAAATTTTGTACTTCTGTCTTTGAGGAGAGAAGTCGAAACCAAACCACTCTGGTACAAAGATTACTGTTTTGTGATAGACCAATTAGAAAGCACAGAAAAGGCTTCTAGCGCTAGCTGTGCTATGACATGAGCATGCGCAACCACGATACAGATATCTTACATTCAGCATGCACTGTTATTGTTGTAAGTGATGTTACTCATAACTAGAAATTAAGGGATTTTACGTCTATAACGTTGCAATAGTTCACTCTAGTTTTTTTTACAATAACTGTCTAATTTCTCGCGCGCTGATTGGCTCCTTTTTATCATCAATAAGAGTACAGACGGATAAAATTTTAGTTTATGCAAGCTTTCAAGTTTAACTTTCTCAGCTGTCAAACTGTCAACTTTTTAACCAATGACATTCTATGGACTTTTTTAAGTAGCCAATCAAAAACGAGAAAACCTATTGACAATGCTCGCGTCATTTTGAATAAAATCCACTTATCTTTGTTTACGGCAAGTTTACGGCGTCTTTTCCCCTTCATTTATTCCCGGCATTTGACCATTTTGGGGTCTTGTTATTGTAAAAAACAAATTGACGTCCGTTTTTTATGCGTCTGTCCTCTTATTGGTGATAAATTTCGTTGTAACATTGTCAAAGTTTACTGCGGAACCACTCGCCTGCGGTTCGTGGTTCCAAAGCCACTTTGACAATGTTACGACGCAATTTGTCATCAACAAGAGGACAGACGCATAAAAAACTGACGTCAATTTGCTAAAGGGATAGCATGTCTGCTATCACTGCGGGCGCCTTGAGGCGAGAAAAAACAAAAATACAATGATTAATGATCAAATCTCCGATATAAATGTTTCTTCGTCTTTTTCGACTGCAGACACAAAAAAGGACAAGTCTTCACGGCTTTTCTTTTTATACATTTCTTATCAGTAAAATACTCGAAAATAAACCGGCTGGTTTTAAATTAAACCTTATTCAGTAGTCCCTGTCTACTTATATCTGCCATAAAAAGAATGCGAAATTTGTCTAATTTGTCCACTCTTTAGAACGAAAATTTAAACAATTCTCGCCACAATTTTTTAAGCGCTTGCAATCCATCTGATTTCGAAATCATTGTCGCGAACTGTTCTCCGTAACAAAGCTGAAAAGACAAGTTTTCACTATCGCTCCAGCCTGTAATAAAGACATTTTCTAAATCTCGGTTCACGATTTATTTCTCAACTTTTTACGTGCAATATCGGTTAATATTTCTAAAGTGTCTATCAGGCTTCACGCCCAAGCACCAATCGGCTCACCATTGATTTCACATTGTCCGCCTGGATGTGTAGACCGAATTTGTTTGCATGGTACGTTCGGTTACGACGAGGCAGTGAAAAAACAGGCTTCTTTAGATACTTACCAACTAAAAGTGCAGTTGTTTTCTTTGAATCCTACCACAGCCGTGCTTCTAGAAGCTCAAAGCTTCTTGTCCACTACATTGAATTTTCTTAACCCGAACAGAGTCTAGCAATAAGCTTATCTTCGATGTCGTTTCTCGGACAAAGAAAAAGCGTGTGATTACATTTTTGTAGAAATTACAATTTGTTGTCGCAGACGCCGCGTGGGAGTAACCCTCGCAACATATTTCCTTAGTAAGCTTAAGTTGCTTAGCAATTTGCGTAATATCTCGGTTAATAAATGGTCTCAAGGCAGAGAAAATAATTAAAATGCTTTTAAGTGTAATGAAATAATGTGCAATATTTACTCGATTTTTCGAATCTAGGCAATAATATTACTTAAATCATGTTCAGGTTACTTAGGCGCAACAAGGGCGCCAGATGATGACTGGTTTTTTCTTTTTTTTTTTTTTTGTTCTCTAAGTTCTTTTACAGTTTAGTTTGCAGACCAACCGAAAAGTAATATTGTCACACTGCTCTGACGGAGACTGGATTTAACATCTCAGCTGTTTGTTGGCTAAAGCAGGGACAAGTGCCCGCCTCATGAAATTTTATTAAAAATGAAAACTTAAACTTCCAAAAGAAATCAAACACAGCTTTTAGATAAAGTAGTCTTTGGCGCTCCGACTCCCTCCAACATCCGAGGTTAAGGCGGATTTTCAAAACGGTGCGAAATTGAAATATTCAGAATTCATCTGCAAGTGAAGTTTTGTTCAGTATTAAATGTCAGTCTGAAAATATTATTCATAAACTGCGTAATCGACAAGAAGAAATTTGATAATTTTTCAGTTAGTAAGCATTTTCACTAATTTCTTAAGGGTACTTAAGAAATAGATGTTATTGTCATTTAAATACCTTGCCCGATCAATGATCACCTTTTTAATTTTGCGAGCAGAGCTGGACCTTTTTTTTTGCTGAAAAAGTGATAAATATACAACTTGAGGTTGAAAATATACCGACGAAGACATTGAATAGCCGGGGAACTAGTGAAGATGGTTCAACTGAAACCCGGGGGTTACTCCCAGAGAAACTGGTTGGGTTGTGTAGCCCGCTTTCCAAAACCCTCACCCCATTTGAGACCAAAATCTGCGATTTTCTCAACCCTAGTTTTTGACCTGACGAAAATTCGATGTCCTATTTATAATAAAAAATTAGTTCCCTAGTTCAGAGCAATGTTTAAGGCAATGTTTATATGCTTTTATTAGATAGAATAGCTTCTTCTAACACACATACCCAATTCAAGACTAGACTGCAGAAACCATACCCTATTTTAGACCAAAATGGCCAAACTTTCGATACCCTATTTCTGACCAAAACCGTAGAAAACCATACCCTCTGGGGCCGCATATACCTCCCACGAGAACTAAAACCAGTGGTCTGAGAGAGACCATCATCAAATGGAACAGAAAGCGATCATAGAACAAAGATGTTGATGGTGAAGTTGAAGTGTTAGGAAAGAAGGTGATGTAGATTGAAGAGGTTGAATCAAGTAACATATTAGTGAAATTTTTCGAGTGGATTAATGAAATCTCCAGTTTCTTTTCCGGCTCTGTAACTTTGCAAACTAACCTACAATAGACTTCATAAGATTCAGAATAATTTAACCCAAGACATGGACCATAATTTAGTTTGTTTAACCTGCGATCTGGCCTCTTTATAAATAATTGAGTTTCCTTTATGCACAACGCAATGTATTTTTTTAATGAGCTGTTTTTAGACTGAACACTGCAATAAAGTGGATACAACACTACGGCCTTAAGATAACCCACCTGCCTATCTCTGACAAGACTAAAGGAAGGGTCTCGACTTTAAAAACTCAAAATTGTTGGAGAAATGGCGTAGCGCGAACGCAAAGAATTGTAAATCGTTATTTGAAGGGAATTTAGCTTGACTTCTACTAAAACAATAAGATTATTCGCTCTCGATTTTTATGAAGCGTCACCTCACAGTAATCTCGAGCTCATAATTTTACTGTTGGTCTAATTGAAATTTTAATCGTAGACAAAAAAATCACAAGGATGACGTAACCTAGATTAAATCAAGTTATTAACATTTTCGTAGCTGAAATGTTCCATTTTGTCTGCTGATGTTTTTGCTCCAAAAAAAGAATACTGCTTGTTGCGTTACTCAACGTGTGATACGGGTCTGATACGACTGGCCATGTGATATGCGTAGCGGCTTAGTATTGGTTTTCAAGAGTCAATTGATTTTTGTGACTTTTTTGTTTAAGTCAATAATTTTGTTACAGAGTCATCTGCTTTTTAAGTCCTATAGAAATCAACAAATACAAGTCTTTTTCCTTCGTTTCTATCCTGTTTTAGCCTGTTTTCCTCCTGTTTTAAGTGATTTTTGCCAAGAGTACACTACCCTCGCCACGTAATCGAATGAAGAAGTCTCGCCGTAGAAGGAGAGTAGTCACGAGATTTCCACTAACGTAATTGAATACAGTAATAAAGGAAAATCTCGCCGTAGAATACCAGGCGAGTTAGTCACGAGATTTTCTCAGGTTCTGATCTAGCGTGAACGCAGTGTTTATTTCAAGGGCTTCCACAGGCTAGACATCTAGTTGTCAACAACTATTTGCGTAATCGACAACTAAATGTTATTTTAAACAACTTAAAACGTAGTGTGTGAGATGAATCGTCGACAACTAAACGCTGAATTTTTAGTTGTCAACAACTAAGCAGTTTTCATTTTCGAAAAGGGAAACTGCTTTAGTTGTGGACAAATATTTTCGTCAACAACTACGTTTTGACCGCTGTTCCAGTGTGTGGCCATCCTTCGTTTAGTTGTCGACAACTATCGAAACATGACAGGCATTTGAGCATGCGTAGTTAACGTTAGTTCCCAAGCTCTTGCTGGCCCGACTAAGTTCTCGACTCTCGACAACTAACACTCCAATGTGTGGAATGCTCGCATCGTCGATCAAATAGTTGTCGACAACTAATTGCCAAGCCAGTGGAGGCCCTAAGGCGAAATAGTCACGAGGTTTACATGATCGCGGACCGGTTTATTTTGCAGTGTTGTATTTCAAATTGAAAAAAAGCCATGTTGCATAGTTCAATACTTCCTTAATAGACGGGGCGGGGGGTGGAATTCTACTTCATTCATGGTCAGTGTTGTTTGGTTCTGTAAAGATAGGCAGTATTTCAAAGTATCCCACCCACCCCTCCCATCACGCTTTCATCCTCAGCCTCCCCTCACTCTCTTTTCAAGCCAACCATCTGTTATTGGCTTGTTTTTAATGGAGGACCCATATTGAGCCCGTAAGACGACCCATCCTGGGAAAAATGTGGCAACTCAGAGCATATGACATACGTCCAATGGCACGTCACGCGATCTTTCCGCCCAATTGTTTCGTGATCGCGTGACGAGTAGGAGGCAAAACATTAGATGGGTTTCAGGGGAATCTCGTGAAAATCCGGCCAATTGATCACGGACATCACGAGATTCATTTATTAAAGTGTAATTTAAAGTTTCAATAAACGTTTGTCACGAGTTGTGTAACCTTTCATACCATATTGCTTGACTTTCTATAAAATAAAGTCAGCTTTGAATAGCTTTTATTTCACAGTTAACGGCGGAATGTATGAGCTCCTGTTTGCATTAATTTAAGACAATTTCGAACAGCAATGCAAAGGTACAACTTGAATACCATCTGCTTCTTGTCACATTTACTTTGGATCTTCATCGGCTTCGATTCGACAACTACAGCTGTTGTGGTCAGAGTTTCAAAAAACACCGGGTATGACAACTCGTCTTGCTTGGTTCGTAACGCAACAACGCCATGTAAAACGATAACATTCGCTCTGGATACAATCAAGGACAGTAATGACACAGACTTTATTTTCTCAATCGAGGATCAAGTTTATTACTTGGAGCAACGCGTCAAGATCATTCAAACAAGTCCTGACAGAAACATTATTTTGAAATCAAATCAGTCAAGTGGATCTACTATTCATTGCATGAATATCTTTGCAGGATTTGACATAGGATCAAGTTATGCCCCAAATAAAACAAGAAACATCAACTTTGTAAACCTTGAATTCAAAAACTGTGGCCCTAGTTCCGATGGTGCCGTGATCATATGGAACTCTGTGGAAATCAAATTCACGAACTGCGTGTTTAAAGATAACAGACAGGCTGGCATATATGGCTTTGACAGCGGAGTTGTAATTGACAGCTGTCATTTCTTGAATAACACACCCAATCATCCAACCAATCCAACTTCCGGCGGGGGCGCGCGATTCTTTTTTCGTGACGCCGTCTCTCTATCTATAATAATCCGAAGTTCCAACTTTATATTAAATTCTGTCACAACGAATAATTCAAGAGATTTCGTAGCGTGTTCTTCAAGCCTAACCTCACGTAACTATACTTACGGCGGTGGTCTTCTGATAATGTTTCTACACAATGCCAGTGGCTGCCGAGTGGTGATACAAGACACCATTTTTTCAAACAATTCGGCAACATTTGGAGGAGGTGTTTGTTTTGTCGACTCAAACATGACGTCACGAAACAACTTATCCGTAACCAATTCAACATTTTTAAGGAACATGGCTGGACAAGAAGGAGGGGGATTAAGATTCGCCCGGTGGGACAATGCTTCAAGTTCCACCGCCATCTTCAAAAACTGCACAGTCAGCGAAAACCAGTCTAAGAGAGGCGCCGGGATGGATGTCTTCTTGATGAACAACAATGAAAAACCAACCGACTCTGTGTTACGCTTTGATACTGTTGTGTTTAGCAACAACTTTGGTGATGCCAGTACGGCTATTCGCCTCATGACGGCTCTACCATACGGCAGAACGATGGATGTGACCCCAGAGTTTATCAATTGCACGATAGCAGACCATAATATGTCAAGTTTCGCGCGCACCAGCCCTTTCACAAGTCAACGGGTTAATGTGATGTTTAAAGGAAGAAATGTTTTTACGCGCAACAATGGAGGTGGTACTGGAGCCGCCACATTTCAGGATTGTGTTATGAACGTTCAAGGACAGTTGGTATTTACTAACAACTCAGGAACGAATGGGGGCGCAGTGCTTTTGGAATCAAGTCAGATTATTCTTTACCCTGACAGTGAGCTGATGTTCTTAGGAAATAAAGCGAGGGGTCTGGGTGGAGCCATTTGTGTGTTCGAACACATAACGAATGAGGTTATGCAATGGTTCAACCCAAACTGTTTTTTGGCATACAGCGATCGCTATGTGCCACCATCCGGATGGAAGGTAAGCGTTAGACTGTATTAGTTCCTTTCATAGCTAAGTCCTCAAAGCCGTTTTATCGTCTTATTTGAAGTGGCACGCTGCTACATTTCTGCATGCAGAGGACACGTGTTGAAATTATTTTAATTTTGCAACATTTAGTCGGTTTCTCTTGGGATACCGTAAAATATTCGGCCCATCGCTTAAATTTATAGTGTAGAAACGAGCCTTTAGGTGAGTTTGCATTACAAGAAAAATCAAGTTATTCAAGGAATATTTCGCGTTGCGCCACGAGAACATGACACATCTATTCATCCCACGCCTTTCTCGCACACGTAACAGGTGCTAATCGTACCAGACAAACAGCTTACGGAAAGTACAATACTTTCGACTGAATATAAGCAAAAACATAAACAGTTAGCTGGCGTATCCAGTTCAAATTCTTCTTTCCAGCACTGGCTATAGTAAGTCTTCCAGAATTGCAGTTTCAAAACATTTTTTTTTGCTCGTACGCCGACAAGTTCTTGCATTCCAAAGCTGCTCTTTTTTCTGTGCTGTTATTGGCAATTGCTCGGCGTTGACATGAAATTTTCCCCCTCTGTAGTATCAGATTTTTCCGAAGCTTTAAACAATAGAAAAATTCGATTTGGTTCGTTCGTAATTCATGTTTGAACATTTTCTCATAAAATGCTCTGGACTATTCTTTCGGCGGGGAAACTTGAGTACCGCGATGAACCCCGGGAATTTTTGACTCGTTGGATGACGCAGCGGCTTTGTAGCTTCCTGGTAGGCTGTATTTTACACGGCATGGGATAAATTTTAGAATTTTCTCAATCGTGCTCCCCATATAAAATTCATTTAGCGGCAATTTGTAATTCAGGTATTCTCCACTTGCACAAATCCCATAATACACCTCTTTTACCCCTCAAAATTTTTCATAATCATTGTTTGCAATTTCTCCTAGGACATGAAGATGTCCCAAGAGAGATTTAAAACAATGCCTATGGAAATTTTTTGGGGGTAAAAGAGGTGTATTATGGGATTTGTGCAAGTAGAGAATAGCTCTAAAACATTCCCTCTAACCATACATGACGATTCTAGTATTTTATTACCGCAAACATTTTTATTTCTCAGATCAACATTTCCTTCATCGAGAATAGCAGTAAGGTTAAAGGAGCCGCAATTTATGTGACATCTCTTCAGAGGTGTGTGTGGACAGAGGAGTTTCCTTATTATAATTACAGTAAAGCTCTTCGCTGGTCCAGGAAGTTTGTGTACAGGAACAACTTTTTGTTTACGGAAGCTAACAATGGATCAACGTACGATATTGCTACGGACACCAAAAGTTTTCACTTATACTCTACGAAAGATAATTCTACTGTTAAGGTATGACCTTGGAGGTTTCCGTCAGCTCTCTTTATTAGTTCTGTCGTCTAACATTCCATTATCCAAATTATTTTCTTTCGCTTATTCAGTCATACATGCATTCACTTCCTCGTTCGTTCCAACCTCGTTTCTATGGCCTTTTCCTTCACCAAAGTGAGGGAAAAGGCCATGGGAACGAGGCTACGTTCTCCTCCCTTGTTTCGTCATCACTTCTTTTCTTAATTTTTGTTTGTTGATAACGATCCATTCGTTCGTTGCCTGCTTTGTTTCCTTTGCTTTTTGTGTTCGTTCGTTTATACGTTCGCTCGTTCTTTTGTTCTTTCACTCTACCAGTCTATTTATCTGCCTGTCTGCCTGACTGTCTGCTTGCCGGCCGGCCTTTCTACCTGTCTTTCTGTCTGTCTGTCTGTCCGTCTTTCTGTCTGTCTGTTCTGTCTCTCTGTCTGTATGTCTGTCTAACAAATCACTCATTTTTGATGGTGTTAGCGAAGCTTTGTCGGGATTAG
Source organism: Orbicella franksi (assembly GCF_964199315.1). Taxonomy (NCBI): domain Eukaryota; kingdom Metazoa; phylum Cnidaria; class Anthozoa; order Scleractinia; family Merulinidae; genus Orbicella; species Orbicella franksi. Next base: position 4,817,748 of record NC_138158.1, on the reverse strand, counting down.
TGCCTCTGACACTCAAAAAAAAGTCATTATAGTATAACGGCATGGCCCTTCAAGTTTTCTTCAGTTTTCTTTTTAAGTTATATCTCTAAGTTCTTCATTGTTGCCACAACCCTAGCATGCTAGGAACATCACCTAACAATGGCTTCTTTTGTGGTCTCTATTATAACTCTGTTACAGCTGATGCTCGCTCCTGGCCAAAACTTTCCTTTGAATCTTCACGCTGTTGATGAGCTGGGACACTCCAGTATCACACTTGCTTTCGTATCAGAAGCCGACAACGTAAACAGCACGTCGAAGCTCCAGCCACAAAATATGTTTCATCTTCTCTGGCCTAACAATTTCAGTACGATTCCATTTTCTTTCAACGTTCCTGAGAAATTGTACAACGGGATACACGGCAAGGACAAGCGGAAGATTCAAGTTATGGATATCTACTCTGCACTGGAGAACGAGTTTTTCTTTGAACTAGAGCTACAGACGTGTCGTCCTGGATTTCAATACTCCCCGAAAAGCAAAGTCTGCGAATGCCATAAACAGGCTGGCATTTTGAGGTAAGGACCCGAGTTATTACCGAGACTTAGGGTATGTGTCAATTTGAGTTAAGTCTTGCCAGCCCACTTCCAAAAGCCTCTTCCCACCCCCACCCCCTGCAATCCACGTCTTCTCCTAACCGCACGCCCAATTTCGTAGAAATCCATGCAAGGCCGGCATAGTGAGTCTTTACTCGTAGCTGTCAAAACTCGTACAAAGCCTTGTTCGTCCAAGTTATTTTGTCGATATGTTCCATATGTAACAAAGGTTAAAAACTCGACATCTCACGTGATGTAAATTGCGCAATCTTACTGGTTAAACAACCGAGCAGGCTCGATTACTTGCCGCAGTTCGAGGATGGAGCCGGCGCCTCTCCACGCGACCGGATAGAGCCTAAAAACCGGGCCATATTTGTCCACCTGGGCCGCACACATTTTCACTTCGACTTGGAAGAGTCAGTTTTTAACAACCTTATCATTTTGAGTAAAATAATAATCGATTCAGCTTGTTCGGTAGCTCCTTTTATTTCAAAATTCTTGGTATATTTTGATGGCCAGCTCTATAAGCTTTAATTTGATATAGGGGTTTAGGTATCTACAGTTTAAACCAGACGGGCCACACCGCTTGGACGCGAGACATCTGTAAAGGTTTACGGTAATCTTAAGATCTGTTCTGAACACAACAGCTGTAACAAGGATGGAATGCTCTACCTGAAGGACGGGTACTGGGCTGGCATCACAAACGACGGTACCTTGGTTACAAACGTCTGTCCACAGAAGTATTGCAACTGTACACGTGCACCCGGAAACTCACAAGGGTGTTTATTTGACCCAGACAACAGAGATGGACAGTGTTCTAAAAACCGTGAGGGATGGCTATGTGGAAAATGCTCCGGGAATACCAGTGTTGGGTTGAGGTATCATTGTTAATCTCAAATGTATCTGTAATAACAAATAACTTTCGCTTAACTGACGGACACCTTGTTAAATAAAAAAGTGCACTTAAACAAGACCGTTAAACTAAAAGCCGATTTTAGCAGCAAGAAACTAAGCACTAGCTCCCGAGGGGAACTCCCATATGAGAAGGCCGGGGGGTGCTCGTCGTACCGTTTAGGGTTTAAGCCTCAAAAGGTCCACAGCTGGAGCTTTTGCAGTACCTTCTAGGGTATTGGGCCGAAAAAATATGAAAGAAGATGTGCTGAATGTGTTATGTTAGAATAGGCCCTTTGCAGCTAAGCCATCACGTGACCTACTTTTCATAAAATTATGGGCTATAACTTAACGAATGCCAGAAATGGAAAAAGCATGTCGAAAGTATCAAAATGGCCAAGTTTCAGGCCCCCATCATCAGAGAATGAGATTTTATGATGGTCTGAATTTTTGAAAGAATAAGAAGATTTGTATGGGAAAATGTTGCTGGAGAGCAAGACCTTGCTCTCCAGCAACATTTTCCATACGAATCCTCTAAATTTTCCGAAAATTCAAACTATCACGGTATAAACTTACTCGTTTTTTCCTGGGGCCTCAAACTTGGCCATATTGGTATTTTCGATGCGCTCTTTCCATTTCTGGCATTCTTTTAGTTATAGCCCATAATACAAAATTTTTTTAGGAAAAATTTGGTCACGTGACCCCAGCTGCAAAGGGCCTGTTGGTGCCTCTCAGGGGAGAAACAATATTCAAGCCGCGCCCACAAAAACAGGATCTCAGTACCTCTTAGGGGTTCTTTTCAAAATTTCCGACGAGCACCCCCATCATAGTTTCTGTTTTTTTCCCGAAAACAAATTTCCTCATAGTCATACTGACTAAGTGTGCTACGAAGATTTTGTTTCAGCGACCTTTGTTACGGTATCAGTAAGGGGAAAATTTGCCATTTTGCATAATTTTACTTTTTTAAGCGATTGGATAAATCTTAAGGTTATCTTTAAGATAAAAAAACTCCACGAAAAAATATTCTATCTGCTGCTAGTTATTGCGCGAGAAATATTTTTTGCATGTTAATTACTTAATTGAGAGTTGACAACTTCTGTCAAATGGATTAATTATCGAGGCAAGAAGTCACATGACATTAATAACATGCTGAGCGCGATTCGCGCGCCATATTCAGTGCACGGATGTCCTTGAAGAAGAAAAAGCGATCTTGCCCATTTTCATCGGCTAAAGGAAGGCCAAAGAAGGCAAAAACCACTTTGGACAAAGAGTGGGCCGCTAAATTAACGGAAAGCGACAAAGGGTCGTTTTACAACTAAGAAAAATTGCTAGATGAACTCGACAACGATCGCGATCACGAACCCACGAGCAAGCCGAAATGAGCGCAAGCCGCGCTAAAATACTATTGCAAGAAACTGTCGAAGCAGAGGAAATTGACGAGAGAAGTGGACGAAGTTGAACGGCAGATCGATTGTTTCGGGTGAAAGGCTGCAAGAACCTCTCGGGGAAAAGGTTTCATGTCGCATTTGCCAAGGAGATGTGAACATTATGGAAATACGTAAAATTTCGAACGCTAATATAGTAAATCGAAAGATAATTTCACGTTTACTACCCTTGGAATTCTGACTTCGCAAATGTAAAAGCGGTTTATTCAATAGAAAATAATTTACCGCGCGCCGTCGCGGGAAATTTGTACCTGTTACAAAATAGGTGAGTTGTTTGTACGTGCATTTCGAGTTCCAAGTCGGCAGCCCCTGGACCAAATAAGCTGAAATTCGTAGAGAATGTTGTCAGAACGTTCACTGACAAAATCGTGTCTGCGAATTCTGATTATTCTTATCATTAAAAAGTTATGCCTTTTTTTCGCGGGCAGTTCTATTTTTTTCCTTTTCTAACTTTATCCTCTTGTAAAAAAATAACAAACGCATGTGCCAAAAATCTGAGACACGGTTTTCGAGGTCAATGTGGGAAGAAACGGATGCCATGTTAATCGTTTTCTCCGACCTAAATTTAGCTGGCGTATACCTTGATTTATGGGTTCGTGAAGCTTTGTAAACATATTCACATTTTCGAAACGCGGTAGATTTTTACCGTTTTAACAGATCAGGTCATAATCTGTAGTTATTAAGCTTCCAATAAATATACGGTTTATATGGGTTTTTGTTAAAACCACGAACGCTAGAGCGGACCGCGCGCGGATGGTCAATTAGGTTATACTGATACTTAAGGCTGAATTCAACATCAACTCGATACTACTAATTACCATTTTCTTTTACTTTTCTAGGTCGTCTGACTGCATTGATTGCTCCAAAACTGGATGGCTGTTGCCTGTTGTCACTATTGTTGTGATCGCCTTGTGCATTCTCGTCATCTGGGTCAATCCCATCATATCTAGCGAGTTACGAGGGCCCCTGTTTTTCTTTCAAGTAGTCCCTTACATTTTCAATCCCACCAGCCACTTAGGAGGACATGTTTTCTTTTTAGCGGATTTGTTCAACTTTGGAAGTCCGTTGATTTATTTCTCTAAAACATGCATTATGAAAGGATTAAATAATTTATACACGACCACCTTTGGATACGCCATTCCAGTCCTCGTTCTGTCGATCTTCTTGTTGGCCTACGTGTTAAGCGCCAATTATTGCCTGAAATTTAACTTTCGTCGAAACTCGATGCTGCGGTCATTTTGGCTTCTCCTTGTGTTTATATACAGCTACTTCGTGGAAACGTCCCTTCTCATCTTGTTTTGCCCAAAGGTTGGTGATAAACACGTGTTCTTCTATGACGGCACGATGGAATGTTTCCATGGTAATCATCTACCAATGGCAGTAATCGCTATTCTCGTGCTTGTGTTACTGGTGATCCCTCCGCCAATCATGGTGTTTCTTTTAACCAAAGGCTTCTGGAGGGTTGATCCTCAATATGCAAATACACTGAGAAGTGGCTTGCGCCCCGAGTGCTGTTGGTGGTGGTCAGTGGATTTGTGTCGTAGGGTACTCCTGGTCGCCACTTATGTCGCGGTTTTAGACTTGAAAGCAAAAACGGTAAGGCAAAGTAAATCAGGGACCGGATTGCTTAACTGAGGGGTTCAAGCCCGCGAATTTGAAGATGTACATGCACATGAACCCAAACAATTTGTAAGACTTGTTCCCTTGGTACAACGTGAACTTAAAAGTCTGCATGCGAGTCAAGTGGTTCATCAGGCCGGCGCTTATCTCCCGTCTGTAGCATGAAGCGACTAAGAGTATTTCTTCTCCCCCTGAATGAGATGCTGGTCCATCGCAGGGTCACCCCTGGCATTAAATTCGCCAGTACTCATTTATACACCTGGGTGGAGAGAGGCACTTTGAGAGTAAAGTTTCTTGCCCAAGAAAACAATATAATGTCTCCGGCCAGGGCTCGAACCAGGACCGCTCGATCCGATGCTGAGACGAGCGCACTAACCACGAGCTGAGGCCACAATGTGAACTTAGGTTTTTGTGTAGGGTTTAGTGAGGTAATGTTTTTCATTTCTTTTCTTCCCTAGATCCTGATGATCTTCGAGTGCGTTGTAATTTCGGCCGTTCATAATTACTGTCACCCTTACTTACGCGCTCGCGCTAACCTCGCAGAGTCCGTTTATCTATTGGTTCTATGCACATTGGCAATCATGCAACTTACCGAGGATAAACAATTTGAAGTATGGGTAGAAGTTCTGCTGGTCATGTTGGCGTGTCACACACTTGTGGTTTTCCTTTGTAAAGCTACCCACCTTTTTCGCAACCGTTTTCACTGCGCATGCGCACGGCCTAACAGATCGACAAGGCGTCGAGGGTATGACGAAATAGAGAGCACGGCAACCGACCCAAGCCTGTCAATTGAGACCCAAAGACGGAGGAGCAATCTGAACATAATATCTCAACGTCGTTCCCAGGGTCTCTCGTCTTCCCGCCCTCCCGAAACGAAGTTGACAACATCTGACTCATCCGAGGAAAGCTGGGAACATGCAGGTCAGTGCTAGCGAGTAAGCTCCTTTAACGCTGTTTACAAGGCTTGGGTTTCTGTCCCCTCTGCCCCTTTCCCCTGCCTGCCTGCCTGCCTGCCCAACCACTGCTACCCTCACCGCTACCGGCATCCAAAAATTCCGAGATTGTCAGAGTTATTGGAGTTGCATCAAATGCAACGAGCTCATTTTGCCTTCTGAAGTTTAAGTTTCGTCAGATGTAAATTCCTCTGAGAAATTAACATTTTAAGACGTTTAAGATCGACAGGATTCTTCATTTTGTAATAGAGCAGGTTTGAATTTCCAAGTTTATGGTGGCCTAGCTATGGCCCGAGAAGGCTGTCGCGTAAGTCAAAAGATGAATCCTAACCAGGACGAATGCAATCTCGTTCCCAGAGTCTTCGTTCCCCTTGACCAGCGGTCGGAAAACGAGAGCTCTGGGAGCAACCATTTCAGGCATGCGCCATAGATACAGACTGCGCAGTGAAACCGGCAGGGCAGAATCACCAGAATTCGGTTATTTCAAAATGGTTGCTCCCAGGGCTCTCGTTTTCCCACCGCTGGTCAAGTGGAACGAAGACTCTGGGAACGAGATTGGGACGAATGAGCTGTGTAAGTCGGGGATTAGTCTAGTCCCTTTCGGTGGTCTTATACCCTGAAATATAAAGTTTCCCTAGGGGCTCCTGGTATCTCCCCATTAAAAAAAAAAAAAAATTTCCGAAACATGAACTGAGCATTTGCAAAACGTATTTTGAAACGATTTTTCTTTAATCACTCCTTGATTTACGCTGAAATCTGCACACTGGTGGTTGTATTTCAACATAGCAACGCCCATAGCAAGGATTCCTTACAGTCCAAAAGTGATTTAAGTCTTTAAAAAATGGAATCAATTCAGTACATTTCAGTTATTCTTTACAGGAAAGATGTCTACCATTCCCTACCCTATTTGACTTGACCAAAACTTTGATACCCTATTTGTGACCGTTGCGGCTGGCACAGTTGCCCTAAACATAATTTGTGAAGGGCTTTTGTTGATGGTCCTATCGACAATGATGAAAAAGAAGCTTCTTCTACAAAAGCATACCCAATTCAAGATTAGAGTGCATTAAACAATACCCTAACGGCTGAAAAACCATATCCTTTAGGGCCGCACATCATATAGCCCATGTAGGGAAGTAGCCCTGCCGGGCCATGAGGCCACCGCGCCACCCCTCCGGCTCCCATTCAGCGAGTCTCATTTATTAAACGAAAGACAGAATCTAGTCGATTTCAACTAATTTTTATGCCCTGTCTGACGCGTTCTACTTGGTTTTTTTTTTATTTCCTAGGTTGAGATTAAAGATCAGCACAGTGCGTCAGACTATCCAAAGGTTAATAGCAATAGAAAGTTACCAGGGCTGGGAATGGTTGTTGGACATGATAGATAGCTGGCTACTAAGTACGAAAGAATGAAACAGAGACTCAAAATACGCCAAAAAACGTTTTTATCTTTACATATATTAATCATTTTAAGTGCGTTGAGATTTTTAACGCGCGCCGAGAAGAATTTTCTATTTATCATGTTCATACGATATATTATCACTGAGGTACTGTTTTTAATAAATTCTGTAAATGTACACAAATTTGAAGATATTACTATGGTAGTTATAGGCTTTTGATATTTGTTGTAATATACTTTCCTATATTTCTGTTTTTATTTTTGTGTATATCCTATAATTGTGTAATCTATGTTAGGTAATAGCTTCAGGACTCCTATTGATAGCACAGATGCTTTGTAAGCTCCCTGAAGGGACTACCCTGATATTTTTACCTTTAACTGTTTACTTTTAAATAAAGGTGTCTATTTATCTACGCCAATCCTTTACATTTGCCAATTTCCAATGAGGAAATGCTTGAACTGCTTTGCAATAAATACAGAATATATAGTTCATTGAAACCAGGCGCTCGGTGACTTGAGGAGCGCGAAGAGCAAGAAAATCACTGCACACAATTCAACGACGAGGGGGCCGTTTCTCGAAAGCCCTGAAAACTTTTCGGGCCCGTAAAGCCATAGCAAAATCTCGAACCTTACGATCACAGAGCTTTTCTATTCACGTATTCTTAATATGAAGAGAATTTCCCTTCATACAAGAAGTTTCAGGCGAATACACTTCTCCGTTTTTAGATACAGATGGACTAAAAATGGCTTTACGGGCCTGAAAAGTTTCCGGGGCTTTCGACCACCATTGCTACAGAATATAAACTGCCCGAGAAGGCCTGGATCAAAGACTAACGCCGTTCATCCTGGCAACGGTCTCTACACTCTCTAGAGAGTGGTATCCATATGATCTTAACGATCAGTTAAATTTTTTTTCCAGCGATCCGAAACTCCAGAAATCGTAGATTGTAACAAGAGTTAGCGAGATTGAATTGTTTCCTATTCACTTAATCACACAGGTGATATATACCCAGACCCTGTCCACACTACGCCGGAAAAATTTGAAAACGGACGTTTCACTCCGAAAACGCTTCAAATATTTTCCGTATACACTAGGCCGGAGAAGTTTGAAAACGCACAACCACCGGCCATTTTGGATTTGTGTTTGAGGAAAACTCGTGCAGGGTAATCACGTGATTATCGTGACGCCATCGTTTTCGAAAAGCTCCGTTTTTATGACGGGTTAGTGTAGACGGTATGCTGTTAGTGTAGAAATAAAGCTCCGTTTTTATGACGGGTTAGTGTAGACGGTATGCTGTTAGTGTAGAAATAAAGCTCCGTTTTTATGACGGGTTAGTGTAGACGGTATGCTGTTAGTGTAGAAATAAAGCTCCGTTTTTATGACGGGTTAGTGTAGACGGTATGCTGTTAGTGTAGAAATAAAGCTCCGTTTTTATGACGGGTTAGTGTAGACGGTATGCTGTTAGTGTAGAAATAAAGCTCCGTTTTTAAATTTCTCCGGCGTGGCGCGGACGGTACCTCAAAGTTCTTGTAATAGTGCGTATTTACCATGCGTCTAAAGGGAACAGAGGGCGGGGGTGGGGGGGGAAAGGGTTGTTCTGATCATTCCTGTTTCCAAGAAGTATTTGAGCCCACAGTTTTTTTCTGGTCTAAATTTGTCTTCATTCATCACCATGAAATCATACTGAGGAGTATGAAGGACGCGTGTCACCTATGATCCTAGTTAACATTAGACTATTCACAGCGTCTCCGCCCATCTAGCTGTAAAACAAAAAATTACATCCGGTTATAAGCCCCCCACGGATATAAGCCCCTCCTCTAGCTTTCCTTGTTTTGAGATGTTTTAAAGCTCAATTACCAGAAAATGAAAAAGCCATTTTTACCATAACCGCAGAAATTCTCGAACGCTCATTGGTTAATTTTCATTATCAATAAGCGGACAGACACATGAATTTATAATTTATGCGACTAATTTTATCCCTTCTGCCATATCTGCCATTTTGTTATTGTAAAAAACAAATTCTCGTCAGTTTTTGTTAGGCGTCTGTACTGTTATTGACAATGAATTTCGTCATAACATTGTTGTGACGAAATTCGTTACGCATGAAACACTGACGTCAATTTTTACTTCATGTGCAGCTACAGCTCGTTTCGATACATTTTTTTTTTATTCCGGTTACAAGCCCCCTCAGATATAAACCCCTTCGTTTATAAGCCCATCCAGAACGGAAGCCCTTACGGAGTTGTATTAGCGGCAATAGTGTATTGCTTATACCCGACAACCTTCGCGCGCCTGAAAAATTTTCACTCTCAGCGGTCTTACCCAATACACACACGTGAAACATGGCGGACGCCTTTGGTGAAAACGATATATTTGCAGTTTTCGAGGACGATTCCGGAGAAAACAGTAACAAAAAGGATGGTCCATCAAAATCTACAGATGTTTCACATATTGGGGAGAAAAGAGATTTTACGCCGGATATTGTCGACCTCACTTTGGAAGAGTCTGGAGCAAAGAAAGCGAAACTAGACGATTTAGAGAGGTAAGACTTAAATTCTTTATATTTCTTGACATATTCTTCATGTGTTTAGTAAGAAGTGATACTATGCCATGTATGATGGCTCTCAGATAAGGCTTATCGAGCAAGATTTTTAATGAATCTATGGAGCGAAATCGAGCTCAGGATCGATATGACATAGTCCATTTGGCTGAGTTTGGTTATCGAAGGTAAACTTGATTTCATTTAAAACTCAAATATACCTTTAAAAATTGCCTGAATTCTCAAGTTATCCTTCGATTAAGGGCAAAAAATTGAGGGGTACAGACTCAGCTGGTTCTTACATCCTACACCTCTGTGAAAGGAAACTAGGAAAAATTTAGACAATTGTGTTTTTTGTCCATTATTATTCCCATGCAGCCTTGTGGAATCAATTCCTCGTGTGAATGTAATAAGTGTTGAAACTATTGAAGCATGTAATCATGAGGTGAGTGTGATTATTTTTCTCTCTTTCTCTCTCTTGAGTGATAAGGATCCCGCAATAGTATTTGAATAGACCGTTCTCGATAAATTAAAATTCAGCTTGGCAGTAAGGCTTTAGAGGACACAAACAAAAGAAATTGAATGACCATGTCTATTCATTTCTTAAGTTTGTGTCCTCTGGGCTTCACTATCAAGCTGAATTTTAATATGTCGAAAGTGGCCTATTATGGTTATTGAAGTTTGAAACATGAGAAATAATTATGATACCATAACAATAACATAATAATGAGTTATAAATTATCCACTCAATAATTTCACTTATGCACCATTGGTCTATATACATCACATGACTGAATATATCCCAGCTAAAACTGGAGAATACCCCTCCTCCCTTAGGATTTCCAATAACCCTCCTTAGGGTGGGCATGGGTATTATACTGAGCCAGACTTAAAGATTTTTCATTGTCATTGAAAAGGTTGCAGTACCTGAAGGATGTGAATATGTTCCCTTGGTCCAGAAGGCAACAAAACCTGCTAAGGTTGGTTATTTATATAGATTCACATAATATTTGCAAAATACAATATATGTTTCATTTATTCACTTACTCAATATCCACATATTGTACAAACAAGATACAATGTATGTCTACTTTTTTGCACAATTCAAATACAAGGTTGATCAAAGACGAATGACATAAAAATGTTAGGTCATGTATATAGGGCGGGAAAAACCCCAGCTCTGATTGCCCTGGGCAAGTAAATTTTGCTCTTGGGAAAGTGAAAATAGTAGTTCAGTGGCCTGCTGGGCAAGTGAAATTAGCCTCATTCAGTAGTCTTGTGAGTCTGAATAAAAATGTCAGCTTGATAAATTATAATTTCCAGTCCGAAACTATTTCAAAACTAAGACTAGCAAGATTACATGTAGCTAACCATTAGGTTGAATGCACGGATTAGTTAGGAATCCAAGCATACTTTGTTCATGTTTGTCCTCTAATTTCCATACTGGCAGCCACATTGGAAAGTGATATTTAAGTGGGGGCAAGTGAAAACTAAAATTTACTGGCCCACTGGTTGAGTGGATTTCTATTTTTTCTTTCCTGCCCTGCCATACACAGTGAAAGTGTGTCAACTTTTCCAGGTGATCCATGAGTCCGTTATCTACATATTTATTAGTCGAAAATCTTCATTCTTACAAATGTACTTGTTTAAAGTTATACAGATTCTTTTGACATGTTTGCTAAATTGGAGCACAAAAATAGAGCATTTAGCAACAACAGTATTAATGTCAAAGCAATGATTCAACCTTTTCTTTGATATGCTGGCCTGGTCATTTTGAATAATTTTATTGTTTCAAATAGTTATTATGGGATGCTTAAGGGACAAATACATACTAATTTACCCACTGAGTATCCCATAATAGCTATTTGAAACTTGGAATTCAAAGATAGCCATATTGCCCAAAAGGTCCATTGTAAACAGTTGATCAGTTTTACTCTGCAGCCTTGAACGCATTCCTCAAGCCCTTAGGTATTTTGTGTTTCCTTGTTACAGTCAAACCAGAAGTTGTTCTTTCAATGAGAAATCTGTATTGTTGGGAAATGGAACTTAACAGCATATCAAGCAAATTTGAATTGAAAGCTGCAATCTCTCCCAAGCAAACAGTAAATTGATATTGGAACATTGCACTGATACATTATAGGATTCCTGTTAGAGGAAGATCCTGTTTGACTACAAAGATACCCAAACAGATTCACTGACTGGTTTTTGTTTGTGTTGTGTCAGAGGGGTGTGGTGGGGTATAATTAGCCCACTAAGCTGAAATGAGCTGTCCATTCTAAACAACCTCTATGTTTAATATCTTGCCAGGAATACCCTTTCATTCTGGATCCTTTCCAGAAAGAGTCACTGAAATGTCTGGAAAACAACCAGTCTGTTTTGGTATCTGCACATACATCGGCTGGGAAAACAGTTGTGGCAGAGTAAGAACATTTCTGTGAAAAATTCAGGCTTAAAAGCTAATAGGCCATTTCCAAGTGGGCTCTTGCCTCTGTGTCAAAATGCGTTTTCATGGGAAACCGTTAATGTGAAAATGTGTTCTGCCTAAATGTTCATTTTCACGTAAATCAAAGTCATTTTCATATAAAAGGTTTTGCATGAGGACTCATTTTGAAACAGAGACACAGCCTGGATTATAATGATGGCGTGGGTCATTTTTTGCACATTTTTGAACAAGACATTCTACTCTCACAGTGCCCTTGTTCACACAGGAGAGTAAATTGGTACCAGTTAGCTGTAGGTCAACCTGACAGAATTCAGGGGCTGGGGAGGTCTGTTGGGAGGGAGGCATCCATCTAGGGGGAGAAGCACTATTTTTTTTTTTCAGTCTTTTGTGCCGTCACATTGTAAGGCCTCTTTGGCACAGGTGCATACATGTATACTCAACCTTCACAAGTGCCTTTTGCACTTGATTTATGTGTGGTTGTATTGTGGCTCAATTTTACTTTGTTACAATTTGGTATTTTTCTTTGTTCTGGTGTATGATAATATTTACTAATTAATGACGTTTTTGAAACAAAGGAAAATTTCAAATTGTGCCAAGGGTAATATTGAACTGCAACATATACATATACAGTACAGTAACTAAAACAGTAACTAAACATACACATGTAATTAGTTTATGTGAATGAGAATTAGTTAGCACTTCTTATTTTTGTTTAGGTATGCCATTGCTATGTCACTACAGAACAAGCAGAGAGTAATCTATACTACACCGATAAAGGTATGTGAAAGACACGTTTCACCTTGTCTTTGTTCTTCTAAATGTACAAAATGCATGTAAGAAGTTAAGCAGGTAGCTTGTTATTAATATTTTAAGGTTACGTAACTAACACTGTTAGCAGCTTGTACCAGTTTCTGTTTTTTTTTTTGTTTGTTTGTTTTGCTCTGTGATTGGCCTGTACATGTACATACGTATGTACATGTAAATCTGGAACATCATACCTTATGTACTGGTTTGTTGTTTTTGTTTAAACATTCATTGTAGACAGTAAGGACAGTTGATATTGATGAGGACAATTTACAGTAGTTTACATTCTATACATGCATATAGAAAATTTCATAACTTATCATAGAAGCCTGTAACTCTTGTGTTTCCCCTAAAGGCTCTGAGTAACCAAAAATATCGCGAGTTATACGAAGAATTCCAAGATGTTGGCCTTATGACAGGAGATGTCACAATCAATCCCAGTGCTAGTGCCCTGGTCATGACCACAGAGGTAATTGTACATACATTTATATTAAATTCATGTAATAAATTATTCAGTACACTCAATAAATTAATATAATGGTAATTTTTGTTTGTCTTAGCTATGTCAGTTTATGCTATGTGTGGCTCAAACACTGTGTAGTAAATCATGCAACCTGGATAAATATTGTTGGGAGTCCAAAATTCTTTTCAAGAGTTTACTAAGCATAATGGCTGGGCAATACAACCCTGTTAGCTAAAAGGCTGTGAATAAAGTTCGTAGCCCATAACACCTGTTATGACTGAGTATGTTTGATGAGCCCTTGATGTTGCTAGCCTGCAGCTGATACAGTTCACCCATAAAGTACATGTAAAAGGTTTGTTACAGGTGTGAAGATCAAGGCTACGGGTGGCTCAAATCTTAATGACAGCCCCGTACTACATATCTGGTGTAATATATTTGGATAGCGCGCATCATTTGTGTGTTCCAAAGGTGTACATGTACTTGAATGGGCTGCTTCTGTTATGGATCTTGTAGACAGTTTTAACTATTTTTAAGTTATAAAAAGTAATAAACTTTCAGCTAAAGTTTTTCTGAAATTTTGTTGTGGTTATGATACAATAATTATATCATCACAAGTTATTTGACAACACACTTCATGTATGGTTGATAGTATACAAGGTTTCAGGGTTTTTTTAATACTTTTTTAACTTACAATGTAAACTTTGTAGTGTTGTGATGAACACCCAATACCTTTTATTCTGACAAGTTATACTTCTATGCTTTCTTCAAGATTCTGAGAAATATGCTGTATAGAGGTTCTGAGGTAAGAATGTAAAGAATTTCTGCTCAAAAACAAAGTGTGGCTCATTAAACAAGAAGCCTCAAAGATGACATTAAATAAATTTCAATTTTTTATGTTCTTCATGACAGATAATGAGAGAAGTTGCTTGGGTAGTGTTTGATGAAATTCACTACATGAGAGATAAAGGTAGGTACTGTAGTTAAGTAAGGTATAGAGAATTTTAATAATATCAATAATAATAATACTAATAACAGTAATAATAATATTTATGTAGGATAACCTCGTCAGTATAATAAACACTGGTATCAAAGGAGGTCCTGTTATTAGAACACATAAGTAAAAATACAAAAGGTCTAAAAGATAAAAATTCACTAAGAAAATTGTCACACGGCCAAAACTATATAAAAGATGTATGCATCTACACGTAGAACTTATCATTTGATTAAGGATAAAGTCTTTGTCACACACTGCTGGGAGCCGTGCCAAGCCGAACCACACAGCCTGACATTTATTAACATAAGAACATAATTGTCTTACTATGACACAAAAAGTGGCTAGAGAATAACTTCACCTCAACTTAACACATTCTACAAGTACATCATGGGTGGGTGGGTGGGGCATGTCAGGCAATGGCGGATGGCAAAACAGAAACTGAAACCTTACACAAGCCATGTGACCTGAAACCCCCCGCACACCTGTACCCAGACTCCCAGCCGTGTGTGAGAAAAATGTTTTCCACTTCTTTCTTTCCTTAGCCGACGGAAAACCACACTTAGTGTCCCTTGAGGATTCAATTAAGTGAACTCTAATACAAACTAAATCAAACATAAATCTACTAAACACAAACTGTAACTACACTTGAACTGTCCAATATATGGCAAGATACAAGCATTCTAACATTAAAGCCAAGCTTTGGTCTATAATTTATAAAATACAATAGATTAAAGTCATCATCAATTGAGTAACAGTCATCGTTATGTAAAATTCTAGTAACGTGGAGAAAAACAAGAAATTTAAAGTAAAATGCTGCTTCTTGCAAGTTTGCACATACATTTATGCTAGTTTTTGCTAAACTGTGAGAAGATATTTAGGTCAGATTAGATCACTATTGATATAATTCTGTGACTTGAATGCTTACCAAGTTTGTTTGTAAATAATAATAAGTACAAATAACTGTTTTCAGAGAGAGGTGTTGTGTGGGAAGAGACCATCATTCTGTTACCAGACAATGTACACTATGTCTTCCTTTCTGCAACCATTCCTAATGCCAGGCAGTTTGCTGAATGGATTGCGCATCTTCACAAACAGGTATGGTGTACTTATTTCCTAGCCAGAAATATTTTCCTATTATGTGCAACTGCTCAAACTGGGTCCCATGGAAAAGAGTTAACCAATCAGAACATTTCTTGAGAACAAAGAATAGCAATCTTTTTCTTAACTAAGCCAATTACATTGAAGAATGCAAACAATAGTTCTATAACAAATTGGACACTTAACAAAAGTATGAAGTGCTGCAGACTTATTATTTTGTACCCTCGTCATTGGTTTTGGTTTAGTTGTTGCAAAATGAGATTTCAGGCGAAATTTCTTGAGTGAAATTTATCTTTTGGATACTTCGCCGTCATGGACTGATCCTGAACAGTTCATGTACTTGTACATGTACTAGTTAGAACCCTTGCCTGGGTCACTGCGTTGTGCTCTTATGCAAGGCACTTTACTTTCAAAGTTCCTCTCCCCACCAAGGTATATAAATGGTTACTGGAGAATCTAATTGGGGATAACCATGCAATGGACTAGCATCTCATCCCGGCAGGGAGGGGGGAGGGCTGGGAGTTAAAATAATTCTAGTGTAATCATGGTACAGAAATAAGAGATAAATGCCAGCCTGATGAACCACTAGGAACAAGTGTAGACTTTTACCTTGGCTTAAACCTTCACTTGTTTTCTTGTAGCCATGCCATGTAGTGTATACAGACTTCAGGCCAACACCTCTTCAACATTACATCTATCCCGCTGGCGGAGATGGACTTTTTCTTGTTGAAGATGAGAAGGTACATGTGTGTGTATAAATAATGGCATCTGAGTCAACGTACGGTTAGACCCCTATTGAATGGCCACCCTTGGGGAAATGGATGGTGGCCGCTTAAAGTGGGCTGGCCATTTAATAGAGGTAAAAGCAATAGATATGCCATCATCAGGACTTTGATTACTGGCTGCCTAATAGGGATGGCCATTTAATAGATGTAGGTGGCCGCTTAATAGAGGTTTGACTTCGACCATAGTTTTTAAGTTTTTAACTGGGTTGGATTGCTTGAGAAGACTGACTAAACTTGGCTATATCAGGTGAAAGGAGAAAGATAACCATCAATTTTGATTTATTTTGTAAGGGTGTTCTTTATTACCTGATATTTATGTTGTTCGTCAGGGAGAGTTCCGTGAGGAAAATTTCCAAAAGGCCATGGCTGTTATAAGAGAAGGTGGAACTGACCCTGGATCACTGAAAGGACGCAAAGGAGGAACAAAAGGTACCGTACTCATGAGGAATTAATTTTTAGGGTGTGTTATATTAGCTTTATAAACTCATGTAAATTAAAATCTAACAAAAAAATTGAGTCAGGGGTTCCATTCATGTTTTTAGCAGGAGGGCATCTGGTTTTCACAAATAGGCAAACCTTTCTGAACTGAACTTCTTTCTGAGAAAAACTTTCCTTTAGAGGATCAAACCAGGCAGGCAAAATCATCCTCACAACCAGTCAATTTGCCTGATGCCAGGGCCTTAATGAAAGCCCTGATTGAATGATGTTGTTTTGATCAAACAAGTTAATTTTACTTATCAAAAACACTATACAGATCAGTCTGGCTGCCTCACCTTTTGGCATTTTTGGCTGATCATCAAAACCAAAGTCACCTGAGTTAACTGAAAAGGAAATAAATGAACTATTATTACAGGCAATGCTATTTTGTTTTGTTTTCCAGTACATGCTAGCGTGTACAGATGCACAAATAAGTATTTATGTATTACACTTGTCAAGCATTTTGTCTAGTTTATGGGAGGTGTATATTAGGGCATATGTAAACTACTTTAAGTTCAGGATCACCCAATGGATTCTCATGTTTCCGAGACAAATATATATTATTTTCAAGGGAATCATGGTTTTACTTTATGTTGAAAGATGTAGATACATGTATCGTCAAACTTTACCTTTTGTTGGTTTTAGGTCCTTCAAACTGTTTTAAAATCGTGAAAATGATCATGGAGAGGAATTTTCAACCTGTGATTATCTTCAGCTTCAGCAAGAAAGAATGTGAAGCATATGCCCTTCAGATGTCTAAACTAGACTTCAATTCAGGTAAGAATTCAATCACTTGTAACTTCATATAATATGTATAGTCAGCATTGTGCAGTTCAAGAAAATATCCATACCCACCCAAAGGAAGGTTTACAGCAATTTCAAGGGGGAGGGGGGGGGGTTTGTAAGCTATAATTTTTAAAAGAGAGTATGAAGCTTTCCAGGGGTCATTGGTTCAAAGGAAATAAATTAATGTGGAAGGGGTATGGATATTTTCACGAACAACACATTATTTTTCCATTCAGCAAAACACACACATCAAATTTTTGCTGAGATATTAAATAGCTTGGACTGGTGGAATAACAATCAAAGAGTTTGCAAATTATTGAATAGATTTCAATCCCAGACCTTGTGCCATGTAGGTTGAGTTTGTTGTTAGTTCTCATCCTTGCTCTAAGGTTTCTTCTCCAGGTTCTCTGGTTTTCCTCCCTCTATAAAACCCAGCACTTCTGAATTCGAGTTCGGTCTGGAAACAGTGGAAAAAGAACCTCTTTGCAAGATGTGTCACTGCCAATATCATTCCAATTAAGTTAGTGTACTCTGTCCACTCCACATAGGATTTCTCATGCTTTTTTGGGGTTAATTTTTTTTTTTTTTTCATGTTACTTTCTCAGGTCAAGAGAAAAAGCTAGTAGAAGAAGTGTTTAACAATGCTATTGATTGTTTATCAGATGAAGACAAAATGCTTCCTCAGGTAAGGGATATTGTAACACATCAACATCAAGGGGAATACACTCTTATTGGACAGACCAAGCTAACAGCATTCATGACTCAATGTGTAAATCTATGATTCATTGTTATTTTCAATTCCTTGATCATTAGTGTATATCGTAGCCTGTATTAATGTAGCGTTGAGAAGACTTCATTCCCAACTGTTTGTCCTCAATACTCAATTGATGAGAGAATCTAATTTTGAGTTTCAAAACACAAAATAGTATCAAGAATCAATTAGAAAATCAGTCCTCCAGAGATCGAAAAAAAAGATGAGCTTGTCACCAAAAACAAACTTGGAGTAGCATTATTACTCATGCTTTCACAAGGCTCGAAAACAGTGCTGTCCGGTTCTACCGGGTAAGTAACTTTTCATTCTCACTTGCCTGATGGGCAAGGGTCCAGGTAAGTCATCTGTTGACTAAATACATGTAAGAAAATAAGTAAACTAAGACTTGCCTAGGGTAAGCAAAATTTGAGAGCTGTTTGTTAGAAGAGTAAGCTGGAATTCAAGTTTTTTTTTTTAGCCCCGCTGTTATCTAGAAACGATCATTATTTGCAATCAGGGAAACACCCATGAGAAACTCGATTGAATAATTTTTTAGAAACTCAATTGAAGAACTTTTAATCTTTTAGGTGGAACATGTTCTTCCACTTCTGAAACGTGGCATTGGAATCCATCACTCAGGACTTCTTCCAATTTTGAAAGAGACCATTGAAATCCTCTTTTCAGAAGGATTAATCAAGGTTAGTTGTCTGTAACCAGGTTGATGTTTCCAGGCAGTCAAAAATAAAATGTAATTTTTCTCATGACGTCATCAGTACATGTATATTCTGAAGGAAATAGGTGACAGGAGCTGAAGAAAATGATCAACTAGAGGATATCAAGGCTGTCATTAAGTTTGAGTCACCGGTAGCCCTGATCTCCACACACATAACAGACTTGTTACCTTTTGAGTGAATAGTATCAACTATTGGCAAGTTCACTCATAACACAAAGGGCTCATCAAACATGCTCAGCCACAGCAGGTGTTATGGGTTATGGCCCTTATTGACATTCTTGGATATACAATGTAGTTTGTAGTTTTATACTGAAGTTAAAAGGGTCCATTTGTCAGTAAAGTTTAGAGTGAAAAAAATTAACTAAAGTACATGTAGTGATGTTCATGGATGGTTGCTGGTTACCACACACCATAGCTTGAGCTGGCTTTTGATTAACGGATAAAATTGATTGAATGCACTAATGGTCTTAATAAATAATTTCCAATGCGAAATTATTTGATCTTGGGAAATCTGTCCCACCAATCTTTGTTATATTTTATTTGTTAATATCATTTGCTAATGGGTTAGTATTGGTTGTTTTGGTAGGCCCTGTTTGCCACGGAAACATTTGCCCTCGGCCTTAACATGCCTGCAAGGACTGTTGTGTTTACAAATGCAAGGAAATTTGATGGAAAAGACTTTAGATTTGTAAGTGTTGATAGCTGAGCACAACATAACTAGCGATTTCATTTAGCTTATTTTCTAAGTTGAATACTGGATCCAGAGTCAATACCAGTTCCCCAGGATAGAGTTGTAAATAAGTCCTGAATGAATTATATTTTTCAAGTTTAATAACCTTGAGTTAATTTGATTAACAAACTAACAAAAATAATCATTTAACACCCTTTCTAATAAACACCATTGGAGGGGCGGTGGCCTCATGGTTAGTGCGCTCATTTCCGGATCGAGCAGCCCGGGTTTGAGCCCTGGCCGGAGACGTTGTGTTGTGTTCTTGGGCAAGATACTTAGCTCTCACAGTGCCTCTCTCCACCTAGGTGTATAATTAGGTACCAGGAAATTTAATGCTGGGGGTACCTGAAATGGACTAACATCCCATCCAGGGAGGAGTAGAAATATTCCTAGTCACTTCATGCTACAGAAACCGGGATAAGCTTCGGCCTGATAGGCCACCTGGTTCGTACATGTATGCAGACTTAACCTTTACCTTATAAACACCAACCATTAAGATCTATAGTACAAAGAAATCTATTTCAGATACTGGAATGAATAGTGTTTCATTTTTCATGCTTTCAGATAACATCAGGAGAGTACATTCAAATGAGTGGTAGAGCAGGAAGGCGTGGCATTGACGACAGAGGAATCGTAATTTTGATAGTGGATGAAAAAATGGGACCTGATGTTGGAAAAGAACTGTTAAAGGTACTGATATAGAAGAAAAATTTTTTGATCACTTGTACGTGCATGTATTACATCTTGACTGTTACTCAAACAGTGAAAGAGTTTGTCTCTACCTACATGTAGTAAATTTCCTGTTTTTTAGCAAATGGTATGGTTGTGTTGTTCACTTGTGGCTGCATAAGTGATTAGGGCAAGAGTATCAACAAAAGCACAGGAGACGGGGTTTGAGGGTGTGAGAGAAAAACCTGGCACAAGTACTTGTAGTTCAGAAATGGAAATAAAAGTATGAAAACTAGTAGAATCATGACTATTTACTGGCTTCTCCATGTTCTTAGTATTGAAGGGCTGTCCTCACACCTTCACTTTGATCTTTAAGGTCCTTACAAAGTTTATATGAATTCTAACTTTTTTTTCCTCTCGTTTGCATTTGCTTGTGAACAGGGTCAAGCGGATCCGCTGAACAGTGCTTTCCATCTAACTTACAACATGGTATTGAACTTGCTGAGAGTGGAAGAAGTAAATCCTGAGATTATGCTAGAAAAATCTTTTCATCAGTTTCAGAATTACGCATCTGTACCTGGCATGATTGACAGTAAGTACTGCTTCATTGCCTTCATTTAAATGGTTGTACGAAAGGGTTTCACCCACAAGACTTAAAAGTTAGAACTACCAACAACTATGTACTGCTGTGCATAATAAACAGCACTACATGAATAGCTTTCATTTATGGCAACGATCAAGCTAGGATGAAAATTAGAACCACCTTAAAAGTTGAACAGTATCAGCAATGCTCAATACATGTAGCTTTCAGTTTTGGTTAAGGTGGCCGAACACAGTTTTCAAGTGCCTATGCCTAATTCACCATTACTTTTAAACTATTTATGCTTTGGCGCCCGTTTTTTGCAAGAGTCAAGGTTAACCTCAGAAGGGTTTATTCTTGCATTTTGGCTAAGGTGTGTGCTGTTGCCATGGCAACGGGGCTGGTTAAAAACAAGGCTTAAAAAATGGTTTTTGTTTATTTAAAAAAAATCCAGTCGTTAGATTTTTTCATCATTTGCCCACTACAAATTGACTTTAAATCCCTTCTGTCAACACTGTTCTAATAAGATTTTGACATAGACGATTTTCGTAATTCACCGTAAATCATTTTCACTACATGTTCTGAATTATTTAAAATTCCCTATGTCAAAATTCAGATTTTTTTTTTTGATAGATCATTCACGTGGTTTCTGAACTATTTTTTTGCCAAATTTCTGGAAATTCTAACAACTGGATCGTTAGAAATCGGCAAGTTTCTGCAAGAGCAATCGGTCTCAATTTTTCGAGCAGCTGCGCATGTGCTGCATTTAACTGGGTTCTTTTGGTAACAAAGAAAAAGCTGAGAATTGCTGGGTTCTTTGCATCGTTACCTTTTCTAATATATCTTTGTAATAAAAGACTAAAGCCATCAATACACTGCGTTCAAATATAGAGAAAAATAGCACAGATACTGCGGGTGTTGAGTAAATAAAATGATCGCTCTATTGACGGCATGTTTGTTTCTTGCAGTCCTTGTGCGCGCGCTGAATTGCATCAGCAAAAGCATGCACGAAAACTGTGTTCGGCCACCTTAATTGGTCACACTCAGTTACCTGCACTTATAAACAAGCAGCTCCTCACCCCCTTGCTACATGATTGTATAATTCACATTTGCTTTGGTTTTCCATTTTCTACAGGAAATGACTGACTTAAGGTTACCGTATACCTTCAGGGGTGTCTCACGTCCAAGCGATGTAGCGCGTCCGGTTTAAGATGTAGATACCTAAACCCCTATATCAAATTAAAGCTTATAGAGCTGGCTATCAAACCATACCAAAAATTTTGAAATAAAATGAAGTGCTGATTTTTTCACAGCCACTAAATGCGAACTTCCTAATCACCTTTTGGAAGCTACAAGTCAAAGCGAATTTTGTTTTTCGCCAATTTATTTTTTTCCTCGGTTTCAGGACAAAAAGCGCTAAAAAAGCGTGTCTGCGTTTTTCCACATTCAATTGCAGTAAAAAGTTACAGAACATTTTCAAAATAGGATTTAAAAAATGTGAAGTGATCGTACAAAAATTGCTCTCGGAGAAAAAATATGTCGAAATAAACAATTCACAGACACGTTTTTGTTTTTTATATGTTAATCTAGCTACTGTCCAAATTTGAGGGCAATCAAACAAATCCCCTTTGAGTTGTAACTCTTTAAAGTGTCTGCTTCAAGCGAAAAAATTTATTTGAGAAAACAGCGCTAAGAAAAATCTCTTGCTTCGCAAACAAACTCCGCCCACAAACGCCTTCAACTGGGTTCTCAGATAACTGAGCCAATCAGCGCTTGGAAAATTTACTACCATTAACTCGCGGTTAAATTTACGCGTGAATCTCGAAAAAACTCTTGTGTTTCGCAATGCGCTCAAGGCGGAGAGATAATTTTTCTGTAGCTCAGTTTTTCTTGAAGCTGGTCTGGCAAAATGGGGAAGACGAAAAAGGATACGAACGCTAGAGTGGCTGGGCGACGAGAACAAACTGAACAAAAGAAAGCACGGCGGAGCAAATGTGCATGGATAATATTCCAATGGATCTCAATGAGTTGGGCGATTCATCAGTATCGGACTCAACAAAAGAGTCAATGTAAACATCGCTGTTATAGCTGTCGAGTTCCCAAATTTTTACAGAATCTTTCTGTACTCTTGACTCGATCTTTTCACCTGCTTGATACGATAGCTATAGCTTCATCCGCGAGGCCAAATTTCGCTTCCTCACTCATTGATGTGTTTTCATTCGTTCTTCGCTTTTTCAAAGTGGTAAACAATGTTTTCCGTGGCCCATGTTTACTTATAACTTAATAGAATTACATCTAATACGAAAAATGCTTGGATCTGAATAGCCAGCCAATTCGTGGTATCCATATATTCCCGCGAAAGTAGTCTCGGTTGATTGCGTACACGTTATAGGGCTGTCAATCAAGAGGGAACTTTTACTTCCGGCCGTAACGTAAAACCTCCATTTCTCCGCCAATATTGAGTTTTTTTCAATTTTGTTTTCAGAAATTAGAGATTACTCTTCGATCATTACTTTGAACCAAAAATCCAAATTTGAAGAAAATTGCCGATCTGAAGGTATACTGTAACCTTAAAAAACTTGTTTCCTTGTTTTTGTATTTGCTTTGAGTCTTGACTGGTTCACTGGAATGTCTGCATCCCTTGTGATCGGCCAGCGTGATTATTTTAGTTTTGGTCACAAGAGTCAATTAAAAACCGCTCCATGAGAACATAGGAACAATCTAGTACCTGCTACAGTACATGCACACTTGTTTCATGGTAAAATGAACTGTACATCAGAATCTCTCAGTCTATAAAATAATTCAATTTCCCTGTTTTTATAATTGCAGAACTTAAAGAACTTGAAGCCCAGAGGGACACTTTTGAAATCCCAAATGAAGAGTCCATTACGTCATATTACAAAATTAGACAACAGCTGAAAAGACTGGGGAATGACATGCTGGTGGGTAGTTTATTCACACTGGACCAAAGCTTAATCAAGCAAGTTAAAGAAGCTCAGTAACAGCATTTTGAGTTATGTTGGCTATGTGCAAAATTACCTTTAAATTGAAGGAATCCTGAAAATAGTAATTTAATAAGATAGAAAAAGGTAATAATAAACCACAAAGGAACCAGGATGGTTAAGGATGGAGAAGATTGACATGGATTAGAAACAACAATCTTGAAAAATTTAAGCTTAACTCTCAAGATGTGCAAACTGTGACGTAGCCTCTAAGTTAATGTGGTTATACATGTAAGATGCCAGCTTGTTCAACTTGCTTAAAGTCCTTTGGTGCTTTTCTGTAAAGGTTGCAGTTCACTGCTGGAAAGGAGTGATTGAAAAATGCTATATTCATATTTAGAATTTTCTTTGGCTAATGTGTAAGTACTGCCATGCACTTACATGCAACAGCTAATGAA
Organism: Orbicella franksi; assembly: GCF_964199315.1. Taxonomy (NCBI): domain Eukaryota; kingdom Metazoa; phylum Cnidaria; class Anthozoa; order Scleractinia; family Merulinidae; genus Orbicella; species Orbicella franksi. Next base: position 4,793,618 of record NC_138158.1, on the reverse strand, counting down.
GTAATTTCCATTGTAAACATTCTACCAGCAACATGGCAGCTTGAGAGTCTCCCAGAGTATAAAATTATTATGTTTTCTTGCATAATCCAGCTCTTGATCAAAACTTGTGCCTTTAGTTTTCTTTGCATTTTTAAAATAATTTTATTACCAGCATCATAGATAAGCAATGTGGGCAAAGCACCATGTACTGTACATAGTATTAACCCTTTTGAAATGTCAGCTTTCCAAACTTGCTCTGGCAGTTAATTTACTTTTGTCAACTTTGGCAACTATGTCATCAACTGGAAGACGTTTCCTTCATCTTCTTTCATTTCAGGCTTTTATTCATCAACCAAAGTACTGTTTACCATTTATGCAGCCTGGAAGATTAATTCAGGTGAATAGCAAAGACCTGCAGCATTAATTATGATCGTTGTTAGTTGTAATAGTCTGTAAGTTAATAAGATTTTTCTGTAAGGTGGTATTGGGATTGATTCAGAAGCCTGAGTGTATATACACCTGTTACAAAAGCCAGCAAGCCTGTGGTACTTTGGGTTCTCCAAGCTCTTTGTAAAAGATCTTGGACACAAAAATAATCTCATTTTATCTCCATGATACACCTGTATATCACTAGTTTTAAGGATGTCCAGAATGAGGAAGGAATGCTAAATGAAGCTTGGTTGGGTTGCTACTGCCAAGGCTCTGGACAATACTGTTGAAAATATATGTATTTATAAACAGATAACAGCAAATAATTATTTGTTGGTGAAATCTAGTGAAATTAAAATATCTTTCTGATCTCTGTCCCCCATCCCAATTTTATGTTTTACAGGTTAAAAGTAATGACAGTGATTTTGGCTGGGGTGTCGTTCTTAACTTCCAGAAGAAAGCAAATCAGAAGGTAATACTTAATTTTATTAAGTCATTTAATCTCTTGAAGCACACTTATTTGTACTGTGCTGTGTGTTTGTTCTTGTCCATTTTCCAGTCAGTACGGCAGTCCATAATTCATTCATTAAAAACTTGAATGAAAGTGATTAATTCGTGCAATTAATTTTTTTTTCTTTATAGTTTAATATTTGACAACCAGTGTTATAATGACAGTCATTGTCTTTTTATCAGAGTGGTCCAACACAAGGTGAGACACTGTTCGTAGTGGAGGCATTATTGAACTGTTCTAGTAAGTCACTCAAGTCAGCTGATGGAGATACACCACTGCCATGTGGACCTGACGAAAAAGGAGAGATGCAGGTAAGATTTAATACCTAAACCTAGAGTTAAGCATTGCACCATTACTTAATTTCCTCCTCTCTGTTACAGCTAAGTAAGAGTACAACTTTGTTATGGGAGGTGCAGTGTCCTCTTGGTTAGTCTGTTTGATGAGCTTGCAACACATTTAGATGCTATGTAACAACTGAGGTTATCAGTTTAAACACAGGTTATAGAACACAACTTTCTAACATGCTGTCTGAACTTTTGATGTAATATATCAAACACAAAAGAATGCATTTGAACACATTTCCAAACACTGAGAAGAGAATGTGGTGTTTGAAAATGTGGTGAAACCCAGGCTTGAGTGTTTGAATCTTCTAAATTGGAGCTAAAACTAAAGACAAAACGGAAAATTAAAATCATAATGGTAATTAATTTACTAATAAAATAGTGGACTTTATTTGCCAATTTAGGTGGTACCCATTTTGTTGAATCTGGTGAAGGCAATCAGTAGTGTCAGGTTGTATATCCCCAAAGACTTGAGGTCACTGGACAGTCGGCAGAGTGTTGGCAAATCCATAAAGGTTAGCTAACATATTGAGATGAACTTTGCAATACCTGTATATCATTGAGATGGGTAAAATAGGAAAGACCACAGCTACATTTAAAGAATGTCTTCAACGATAAATTACTTTCGTTTCTGTGGCAAAACTTGAAAATAAGATTGACCAACAACCGTGCAATCTGAGAGAAATATTAGAACAGCAAAAAATACATTAAAAAATAATTTACAAATATCTCTAGACCCCCTACAAGTTAGTGCACTAACTTGTAAGCCCCCCCCCCCCCCCCCAATTCAAAATACATGTATGTTCCGCCATTTCTGTCTTTACCTCTTAAAGGTACAAGGCAAATTAGAATAAGGGTTTCATTATCTCAGAAAACACAACTTCTCACAATAGATGTACTTAAAATGCTTTTTGATAAACTTTTTCATGTATAAGAAAGAATTAAGATGACTTGTGCTGGTTGTATTTCTGAAGGAAGTAAAAGTACGATTTCCAGATGGCCTGCCTTTTCTAGATCCTATTGAAGACATGGGAATCAAAGATGATGGGTTAAAATCTGTTATACGGGTATGTATGTTCCCAGTTACTATTAAATTGAAGTTCTAAATTGATTTCAGATTTACTCTTGGTTTTCTGTGAAAAGCTTTATTTTGCCATTTCCTCCCTTATCCTACCCCCTAGAGGAAGGTGCTTTGACTAACCTAAAAACCTTGGACTCCAGGGCCGGGTTGATCAAGAGCCAGTTAACACTAACGCAGGATTAAAAGTTAACCAAAGCATTAATTTTTCTTGCATAAAAATGTTTTTTTACTCCTTATGTTTTGTGTAGTTTGAGCTTAGTCGAGCTCAAAACTGAAGGACAAACAATATAAACAGAAAACCTCATTGAAAAGTTACAAAACTCAAATCAAAATTCTCACTAATCCTGGGTTAGTTTAATTGGGCTTTGAACAACCCGGTCCAGGTGAAGCAGTCTGGGTTCAAGCTCTAGCCTGGGTCATTGTACCATGTTCTTGAGCAATATATACTTTGTTTTCACGTTGCCTTTCAACCCAGGAGTATGAATAGGAACTGACCTATCATTGTAGCCTGTGAAGAGGCTCCAGCTGGAAGGGTCTGAAGGCCGAGAAGGAAGTGGCTGAGAGAAGCCTGTGTAGCAAGTGTTCCTGTACGAGTTGAACGAAATCGGGCCATGCAAAGGAGTTTTTTGCATTCGGGCCACGCAAAAATCAGACGAGAGCAATTCGGGCCGTGTGAAGCCACATTTTTCTTGCAGCCCAAATGCAAAAAACTCTTTTGGGTGGCCTCATTTTGTTCCGCTCATACAGGAATGCTTGCTACACAGGCTAGACTAACAGTGAAGTAGCTGAGGGGGACTGGGCTCCTCTCTCCCCTCCTCTCTCTTCACTTCTCTTTCTTCCCTCCCTCTCTTCGCCCCATCTTCAACTAGAGAGCCTGTTCACAGACCACTATTGTTGGGGCAACCTGACATATGGGTTGCCTAACACATTATATGATGATCTAGCATCCAATTTAAGGACAGTTCATTGCCCTCTGCCCTCAAATGCTGTGTAAAACTACCCCCTCCCTCCTCCAACTCCTAGCCTTGAATATTATTTATTTAGATGATTTATGCTGTGGCTTTTTTGCTTTTAAACAGAAAATAGAGACATTAGAACATCGTATGTACACTCATCCACTACACAAGCATCCCTCACTGGAGTCACTGTACAACTTATGTGAAAAGAAAGCACAGGTAATGATGAAGTTTTCTTATTAAATTTGGGTGAAATAGCCCAGAACAACTTCCTTTTGAGGCCAAATTTTTAAAAACTGTTTTATCTGGTGATTCATAAATATTCAGAATACTCAACAGAGTTCCAGTGGGCCAGTGCCAGGTCTTATGATTGAAAGCTTTGTGTGAACAATCAACATTGTGTTTGTGACCATTGTGCACAATGGGAAACAAGACTACACATCTCTAACATTTTGTTAATAATTGTTTTTTCTCCACTCTTCAATAAATAATAATTATTGTCTAGCATCATAGGTACATAAAGTGTCCAAAGCACTATGTGGCTATATTGTGGACCTGTAAGGCTCTATGTTAAAAATTGTCAAGTGAACTCTTAGCAATAAGAGCATGGGCCTTTTTCAACCAACCAGTAATAAAGTTCAAATCAGTCATTTTCTGACTTTCATTTGCTTTCCCACTCTTTGCACTGGTCATTTTCTTGCAGCTGAGCCTCGGCAAATAGACAGCTCCAATTAAGTAGACACCTAGTCATGGTCAAAGCCACAAACAATGCTACTTTTGATCCAAAGGGTGCCCCCTCATGGGAAGGTCCACTGTATCATTTGCATTTTTGTTCTAGTCACAACTGGTCGGTTTGAAACTAATATTTCTGTTTCTTCATAGATTTTAGCTGAGATCAAAACAGTTAGGAAAGAACTGAAGAGAACAAAGACAATCCTACAACTTGATGAACTCAAGTGTAGGAAACGAGTCTTAAGAAGGTAACCAGATATGAATTGTTGATGTTGTAGACAGAAACTGTGTGCAATACTGTTTTAATGAACCACTGCAGGGGAGGGGGCGAAGGGGACTTAATGGTTGATGTGCTTCAAACAGATTGAATTCAAGCACTGGTTATAGACATTGTGCTGTGTTCTTGGGCGAGACACTTAACTCTCACAGTGCCTCTCTCCACCCAGGTGTATAAATGGATATTGGCAAAATTACTGCTGGGGGTAACCCTGCGATGGACTAGGATCCCATCCAGGGAGTAATAGAAATACCTCTGGACACTTAATGCCTCAGAAACCAGGCTAGACCCCTGTGGAATGAGACGGAAAACATCCTTGTGTGTTTTCTTTTTTTTCAGGTTAGGATATGCCACGGCATCAGATGTTATTGAGCTCAAAGGACGTGTTGCTTGTGAACTTAGCAGGTTGGTAAAAAACCTAACATTTCAACCCGTGTGCGAGTCCTCACTACAAGTGGAAGACATGGTGCAGTGGGATAATTGTTTGTGTATCATACTCAGTCAGATCTCGAGATCAGTTGCAAGCCCTGGCAGGGTTCCTTGTTTTGTGTTCTTGAGCCATGCAACATTCACCACTGCCCTTGTGCAGTTTCACATTCAGAAAATATCTCAGTTCAATAAAGGATAGAAGTGATGCGAAGACGTCCAAAACCCATAATTATATGTAGATTTTGTTAACTGTGTACTTTTTGGTAAATTGGCACCTGTGAAAGTGAAATGAAATGGCTCTGAAACCTGCGTATGTCAAAATTAATCTCATTTTATGCTTCATTCGCAGTGGAGACGAGCTTTTACTCACAGAGATGATCTTCAATGGAGTGTTCAACGACCTTACAGTTCAACAGTGCGTGGCGTTGCTCAGCTGTTTTGTGTTTGAAGAAAAGGTATAGTCATGTATTCATCTACTAATTTATGTATTTGTAGTTTTGAGCTGTAACTGGTTTCCTCTTGTAGGCATGGATTTTGTTAGTTCTGACTCAAAAGACAAGTTCGTGGGGGGGGGGGGGGGTGGGGGGTGACTCCCAAATAATAAGGATATAATAAGCGATACCTTTTAGGGTATTGAGCCGAAAACAATATGACAGGAGATAATGTGTTGTTTTAGAATTGGCACCTCTTAGGGGTGAAAAGAAAATTTCAAACCACGCCCACAAAACAGGATCTTGGTAACTCTTTGGGCTCTTTTCAAAATTTCCCATGAGCACCCCTGTCCTTTTTATGGGAGTCCCCCCTACTAATTGCAATATTCTTGTCACCTGACTACTGAGATAGTAATTTAAGAGAAAGTTAGATGACAATCGAAAAGGATCATAACATAGGATCATAGGCTGTCTTTGTTGTTGTTGTTGTTGTTGTTTCCATGGAATACTCTTTTCATCTTGGTTTTATTGTGGCATTCATGGGTTTACAAGACATTGTCTGATTAAAGTCACATGATTTTTTTCTTATCTTTGAAACAGAGCGATGAATCGCCCAAACTGACAGAAGAGTTGGCAGGTCCCTTGAGACAGATGCAGGTAGGAATAGTTTACATCGTATATCAATAGCCGATGGGTCTTGACTTGATATCTACTTAGTAATTTCTGTCTGTCTGTCTGTCTGTCTATAAGACAGCCAAACATCTTATGGGCAGCTTCATCTAGTACAGCTCTAAGTCAGTGAGCGTTGGTGTCGACTATTACGTCCGACTGTTTGTCAGTTTAGGCATTTTATGCGAAAAATCACTTTGTCAGTCATTCAGTTGAACAAACGATCAGCCAATTAGTTGGTTTGTCAGTAAGTCAGTTAATAAGTCGGTAGTTCGGCCAGACAGATGGACGGACGGACAGCAGAGACAGACAGACCGGTAGACAGACAGTACGTCAGCCAGTCAGACAGGCTGACTGTTTATCAGTCAGTAATTCAGTCAGTCAGTGAGACAATCGGTCGTTCAATCAGTCTGTTGGTTTGTTGTCAGATAGACAAGCAGTTGGTTGTTTGGGTGGTAATCAGTCTGCTGGTAAGTCAGACAGACAGTCTGTCAGATAGACAGACAGACAGTCATAACTAGTCATTGATGAATGAATCAACGTGTCGCTGTTTTGGTAGATTTTAGCACATAACACATCGTGGCTGTTCACTTTGCCTTCATTGCATTACGTTACAATGTTTTCAATTCTAACATCGCATATTGCCTTCTAGGAATCTGCTCGACGTATCGGAAAGGTTTCAGAAGAAGCTAAGCTTCAAATTGACGTGGAAACTTACGTGGAGTCCTTTAAACCTCATATCATGGATGTGGTATTCGCTTGGGCAAACGGAGCGTCATTTTCACAGATCTGTAAAATGACTGATGCATTTGAAGGTAATGATTCTCGACAAAACTTTCCTGCTTACAAGTATAACAAGTGATTGCGTGATTCTCCAGGTTATTCGTGGCTTTCGCAAAATAAAATAAAATGTTGTCACGCAAGTTGAATTATGCAGTCCCGTCAATGGTAGCCTCTTTTGAGCGTTCAGTTAGTTGGGGCACAGCGCGAAAATCAGCGCGCGAAAAATAAAAAAAAGCGCGGCGAGAGTTCGCGCGCTGATTTCCTCGCTGCGCCACAACTAACTGAACGTCTGGAAGAGACTACGTCAATGTATTAAGTTTATTCTACGTGAATCTGGCGGTTGAATTAGTTCATTAAGACTTAAAATTAAATGTTACTTTTGTTTTTTTAGGAAGTGTTATTCGTTGCATGCGTCGCCTGGAAGAACTTTTAAGACAGATGTGTCAAGCGTCGAAAGCCATTGGAAACACTGAGCTGGAAAATAAATTTGCTGAAGGTACTTTTTCTTCCTCTTTTTTTTTTACTTACATGGTAAAGGTGCTATGTCGAGGTATTTTAAATCATTTAAATTGAAGCCTGAAAATGATAATATTGTAATTAGGGTAATGGAAGGAATGCTTTTGGTTGGAGAGTCTGTATAAGAAAAGAAGGACAAAATTTGTTTCGCCCGTTTAACGGATGTTTTCCCGTGAACGGTCACAAGTGGTAAGGGCTTATGTTACCACAACTTATGTTACTTATGACGGCTAAATATAGTGGCATTTTTCCTCCAACCCGGGAGGAGGCACTTTGTGCCACTTACTATGAAGAAAATAGGCAATGCGTACAAAGATTAAAAGCTAAATAGCTCTGGACCCATTCCGTGTATGTGATGGTAACTAATAATTTTCCTCTTTCCTCTGCGACTGATCCATATGCACGAATGACCTAAAAGAAGAATGCATGGCCAGGAAACACTTGTATTAATTTTACTTCGTATTGACGTTTCTCTAAGGTATCATCAAAATCAAGAGAGACATTGTCTTTGCGGCAAGTTTGTACCTCTGAGAGGTGAACATGAATTAGCTGCTGTGGATACTTACACAAACGAGTTCCTGATGCGGGACACCTTGGAACCTTGGACAATAATGCTTCTGCATTTTGTTTGGTGCTGTTGGCTCGATTTTTCTGTCCATTTTGGCTTGTAGATTTTACCACAAGACAATCTACGGTCTGAACTCTAAAGAACGGCTTATCCTACAAGCCCACGAACTTACTGAGGAGTAAAACGACATTTCTTAGACCAAATAATGACCTTAAACTTTGAAATTCAATCCTCGAGAACATTATTTTTAGCTTGGGAGAGTACACTTCTTGGACTTAGGATTGATAAGTAACGGTAGATAACGTAATGCTAGATACGATAACTTTTACAAATGATCAAATGTAAAGATAATAATCCCTTTGATTATGAAAGGTCGTTGTTGACTGTTATTTAAGGGCGACTGTCTTGATTAAGGTTCATTTTTTGGCAAATTAGAAAGTTATCTCCAAGGCAAGACTAGAAGCTCTAGGGCTCAGAACTGTGCCTGGTAGTTTGACATCTTAGTAAAACCACACGAAAGGCTAGCATGAGTCTTGCTAGCGCCAGACGTTCACTAACTGTCCTCGATTGTCTTGCAGATAATCTCTTTTCAATGCAATAATAACTCAACAAAATAATTTTACACTTGGCACGAAGCTAAGAATGGAGCTCTTAAATTTTGACTTCTATTTTGCTGGAAGAAATGTCTGTTCGCTTTGTCGAGAGTTGACGTAATGTCTTGAAATTCGGGTCTCATCAGATGTTATTTCGCTTTCGATTAAAAGCTTGAGTTGAAGTCGCTATAGTGCTCGAACTAAGCGGATATTTTCCTCGGTCACAAAATTTCTTTGCCCTTGGGATCCCCACTGACAAATATCGTCATTTTTGTATTGTATATACTGTATGTAGAAACTGAAAGAATACTTTAATAAATGACCTGTTTTGGTTTTAGCTTTTTGTTGTTTTTGTTGTTGTTGTGGAGGGGACTTCTGTTATCTTCAGTCTTAACAATGAAACTAGGAAACACTATGGACACCAAACCATCGGCTCTATCATTGTATCTTCGTCACCCGTAAAACTCCAGTTAATTATTTTCATCCTACCCCATTTTGTTTTCAAGGTCGGCTGATGGAACTTTTCCAGTTAATTGCAGTGCAGACTTCGCGAGTTATCGGTACTCCACCGAGTACATTTCACGCCATTTTGACTTAGGAAAAGTGAGCGAGGTGGAGCTGGAGACAGCAGGCGGGAAGACACTCCACTTTCAGCCTATCTCTTACTCCCAACGACGCTTTTTCGTCTCTTCCCAAGCCTCTTCGAAGTTCCAGCTCCCTTGATCAAAATGCGCTCGCTCGCCAAACCTTGCCAGCATTGCGAGCTAACTTTGATTAAGACCTCAACTGAACGCACTGTACATAATAATCTTTTATTACTGCTAGCCTCCAATACACAGGCTGAAGAAAGCCCTAGGCAAAAAAAAATGGAGAACACTCCCGAGAACACTAAAAAAGGGCGAAAAACGACCAAAACTAAAGTGGTCTATCTTTACTTTGAAAACCAATCTAGATTTCTCGGTTTTCCACCCTTTTTTCTCAGCGTCCTCTATAATTTTTTCCCACTACTTTATTCAGACTGTTCCTTGCCTCTTTTATAACCCAGGTTAGATCCATAAACTTAGGCCAGATCCAATTTCTTCAAAACATTTTAACTGCAAAGTTGGCTCAAACGAAAAAAAAACCTTTTAAACTATCCAAAAGATGAAAAGTTTTCTTTAAAGCGACTCTGGCAGAAAAAAATCTCCGAGTCCCACGCGGGTCTTGAACCCACGACCTTGCACTAACACGTTGTGCAAATGCGTTACGCCTGGTCAAGGAGGACTCTGGTTGTGAATTACGTAGTATTTTAGGTTCATATGTGTATCTAGTTGTTATCGCCCTGGTAACTGTACCTTAAACATTTGCGTAACTTACAACCAGAGTCCCCCTTGACCAGCGGTAACGCATTTGCACAACGTGCGACTGCAAGGTCGTGCGTTCAAGACCCGAAGGGGACTCGAAGAATTTCTTTCTTCCATTGTGGTTTGAAAGAATATAACTTGTCTTTTGGATAATTTCAAAGGCTTATTCTTTTGTTAGGGGTTGAGCTAATTTTGTAAAGTCATTTATAGAAAATAAATCTACCCTGGGTTACTAAAAAACACAAGAAACAGTGTGAAGAAAGCTGTGAGCACAAAAATGTGGAGAACGCTAAAAAAGGAAGGAAAACCGAAATATCAAAATTGATCTATCTATTTTCCTTTGAAAAATATATCCCAAAATTTTTCTTTCCCCGCTCATACTAAATTATTATGGCGCAGTTCCCAGGGCAAAATTAGGCCCGTAATGACAACTATTTACACATATAAACCTTGAAAATTGCTTAGCCCACAACCAGAGTCCCCCTTGACCAGGGGTAACGCATTTGCACAACGTGCGAGTGCAAGGTCGTGGGTTCAAGACCCGCGGGGGACTCGCAGATTTTTTTCTCCCATACTCGTTTCAAAGAAACATAATTGATTTTTTAAATAACTTCAAAGCCTTTTCTTTTTCTCATTTCAGCCACAAGTTAATCTTGAGGACAGGGAAAAGTGGCCGTTCTCGTGAGGTGGCCGCTATGGAGAGATAGAGTTGTAATATGTTTCTTTTTGTTCCGGAGTCACAACCTATTTATCTTTAAAACATGCTCATTGTAGCACAGCAATACCTAACACTATCAAAATGTATCAATAAAACAGAAACCAACCACAAACAGACACCAACGACGTGCGCTACGGATCAAGTTTTGTGGCCTTTTACAATAAATCATAAAGCTTTTTATCAACCGTTTGTCAGTCGTTTGATTAACTGGTCGTTGTGAAGAGGTCATTGTGGTAGTTTGGGACGTGCTTGGGTGGACCTTGCTGCTGTAGAAAGGTTAAAATAGGAGTGAATGTATGGACTGTCGGCCGCAACGAAACTGAAAAACCGGCTGCTATAAAGATGTGGCCGTTAGTGGAGTTTTCACTGTGAAATTTTTGCGGCACAGTTGCCGGAGCTAAACCTGGCCACCAATAGCAACTATAGACACATATGAAGCTAAAAAATTGCTGAACTCACAACCAGAGTCCCCCTTGACCAGGGGTAACGCATTTGCACAACGTGCGAGTGCAAGGTCGTGGGTTCAAGACCCGCGGGGGACTCGCAGATTTTTTTTCTCTCACACTCCTTTGAAAGAAAAATCATTGATCTTTTAAATAACTTTCAAGGTTGTTCGTTTTTTCGTTTAAGCCACAAGTTAATCTTGAAAACAGGGAAAAGTAGCAGTTTTCGAGAGGTTGCCGCTATGCAGAGGTAGAGGTGTAATATGTTTATCTTTTTTGGACACAAAACATATTTATCTTTAAACTGTATGCTCATTGTAGCATAGCAATACCTAACACAACCAAAATATATCAATGAAACAGAAACCAACCACAAACAGACACCAACGACGTGCGCAACGGATCAAGTTTTGTGACCTTTTACAATAAAACATAGTGCTTTTTATCAACTGTTTGTCGGTCGTTTGATTAACTAGTCGACGTCGTTGTGGAGAGGTCATTTTGGTAGTTTGGGACGTCCTTGGGTGGGCCTTGCCGCTGTAGAAAGGTTACAATAGGAGTGAATGTATGGACTGTCGGCCTGAACGAAACTGAAAAACCGGCTGCTATAAAGATGTGGTCGTTAGTGGAGGTTTGACTGTAATATTCTTGCGGCACAGTTGTCGGAGCTAAACCGGGCCACCAATAGTAACTATAGACACATATGAAGCTAAAAGACTGCTGAATTTACAACCAGAGTCCCCCTTGACCAGGGGTAACGCATTTGCACAACGTGCGAGTGCAAGGTCGTGGGTTCAAGACCCACGGGGGACTCGCAGATTTTTTTCTCCCACACTCGTTTGAAAAAAAAAGTAACTGATCTTTTAAATAACTTTAAAGCCTTTTCTTTTTTTCGTGTCAGCCACAATTTAATCTTGAGGACAGGGAAAAGACGCAGTTCTCGAGAGGTGGCCGCTATGGAGAGATAGAGTTGTAATATGTTTCGTGTTTCTCCGGAGGCACAACCTATTTATCTTTAAAACATCTCATTGTAGCATAGCAATACCTAACACAATCCGAAAATATATCAATAAGACAGAAAACAACCACAAACAGACACCAACGACGTGCGCTACGGATCAAGTTTTGTGGCCTTTTACAGTAAAACATAGAGCTTTTCATCAACTCTTCGTCAGTCGTTTGATTAACTGGTCGTTGTGCAGAGGTCATTTTGGTAGTTTGGGACGTCCTTGGGTGGGCCTTGCTGCTGTAGAAAGGTTACCATAGGAGTGAATGTATGGACTGTCGGCCGCAACGAACCTGATAAAATGGCTGCTATTAAGATGTGGCCGTTCATAGAGGTTTGAATGTAATATTCTTGCGGCACAGTTGTCGGAGCTAAACTGGGCCACCAATAGCAACCCTTCACACATATGAAGCTAAAAAATTGCTGAACTTACAACCAGAGTCCCCCTTGACCAGGGGTACCACATTTGCACAACGTGCGGGTGCAAGGTCGTGGGTTCAAGACCCGCGGGGCACTCGCAGATTTTTTTCTCCCATACTCGTTTCAAAGAAAAATAATTGATCTCTTAACTAACTTCAAAGCCTTTTCTTTTTTTCATCTCCGCCACAAGTTAATCTTGAGGACAAGGAAAAGTGCTCGTTCTCGAGAGGTGCCCGCTATGAAGAGATAGGGGTGTAATATGTTTCGTTTTTTTCCGCAGGCACAACCTATTTATCTTTAAAGCATCTCACTGTAGCATAGCAATACCTAACACAATCAAAATATATCAATAAAACAGAAACCAACCACTAACAGACACCAACGACGTGCGCTACGGATCAAGTTTTGTGGCCTTTTACAATAAAACATAGAGCTTTTTATCAACTGTTTGTCAGTCGTTTGATTAACTGGTCGTTGTGGAGAGGTCATTTTGGTAGTTTGGGACGTGCTTGGGTGGGCCTTGCTGCTGTAGAAAGTTACCATAGGAGTGAATGTATGGACTGTCGGCCGCAACGAAACTGATAAACCGGCTGCTATAAAGATGTGGCCGTTCATAGAGATTTGAATGTAATATTCTTGCGGCACAGTTGTCGGAGCTAAACTGGGCCAGCAATAGCAACTATAGACACATATGAAGCTAAAAAATTGCTGAACTCACAACCAGAGTCCCCCTTGACCAGGGGTAACGCATTTGCACAACGTGCGAGTGCAAGGTCGTGGGTTCAAGACCCGCGGGGGACTCGCAGATTTTTTTCTCCCATACTCGTTTGAAAGAAAAAGTAATTGATCTTTTAAATAACTTCAAGGCCTTTTCTTTTTTTCGTTTCAGCCACAAGTTGATCTCGAGGACAGGGAAAATTTAAAGTGGCCGTTCTCGAGAGGTGGCCGCTATGGAGATATAGAGTTGTAATATGTTTCTTTTTGTTCCGGAGGCGCAACCTATTTATCTTTAAAACATGCTCATTGTACAATAGCAATACCTAACACTATCAAAATATATCAATAAAACAGAAAACAACCACAAACAGACACCAACTACGTGCGCTACGGATCAAGTTTTGTGGCCTTTTACAATAAATCATAGTGCTTTTTGTCAACTGTTTGTCAGTCGTTTGATTAACTGGTCGTTGTGAAGAGGTCATTGTGGTAGTTTGGGACGTGCTTGGGTGGGCCTTGCTGCTGTAGAAAGGTTAAAATAGGAGTGAATGTATGGACTGTCGGCCGCAACGAAACTGAAAAACCGGTTGCTATAAAGATGTGGCCGTTAGTGGAGGTTTGACTGTAATATTGTTGCGGCACAGTTACCGGAGCTAAACTGGGCCACCAATAGCAACTATAGACAAATATCAACCTAAAAAAATTGCTGAACTCACAACCAGAGTCCCCCTTGACCAGAGGTAACGCATTTGCACAACGTGCGAGTGCAAGGTCGTGGGTTCAAGACCCGCGGGGGACTCGCAGATTTTTTTCTCCCATACTCGTTTCGAAGAAAAATAATTGATCTTTAAAATAACTTTAAAATCTTTTCTTTTTTTCGTTTCAGCCACAAGTTAATCTTGAGGACAGGGAAAAGTGGCCGTTCTCGAGAGCTGGCCGTTATGGAGAGATAGAGTTGTAATATGTTTCTTTTTTCTCCGGAGGCGCAACCTAATTATCTTTAAAACATGATTATTGTAGCATAGCAATACCTAACACAATCAAAATATATCAATGAAACAGAAACCAACCACAAACAGACACCAACGACGTGCGCTACAGATCAAGTTTTGTGACCCTTCACAATAAAACATAGTGCTTTTTATCAACTGTTTGTCAGTCGTTCGATTAACTGGTCGTTGTGGAGAGGTCATTTTGGTAATTTGGTACGTGCTTGGGTGGGCCTTGTCGCTATAGAAAGGTTAAAATAGGAGTGAATGTATGGACTGTCGGCCGCAACGAAACTGAAAAAGCGGCTGCTATAAAGATGTGGCCGTTAATGGAGGTTTGACTGTTTTATTTTTGCGGCACAGTTGTCGGAGCTAAACTGGGCCACAAAAAGCAACTATAGACACGGATGAATGACCTAAAAATTTGCTGAACTCACAACCAGAGTCCCCCTTGACCATTTTAATGCATTTGCACAACGTGCTAGTGCAAGGTCGTAAGTTCAAGACCCGGGGGGACCTCTTAGATTTTTTTTCCTCCCATACTTGTTTCAAAGAAAAATAATTGATCTCTTAAATAACTTTAAACTGAGGTTATTTCTTTTTTTCGTTTAAGCGACAAGTTAATCTTGAGGACAGGGAAAAGTAGCAGTTCTCCAGAGGTGGCCGCTATGGAGAGGTAGGGGTGTAATATGTTTTGTTTTTTTTTCCGGAAGCATAACATATTTATCTTTAAAATATGCTCATTGTAGCACAGCCATAACTAACGCAATCACAATATATCAATAAAACAGAAACCAACTACAAACAGACACAAACGACGTTCTGTACGGATCAAGTTTTGTGAACTTTTAAAATATAACATAGTGCTTTTTATCAACTGTTTGTCGGTCGTTTGATTAACTGGTCGTTGTGGAGAGGTCATTTTGGTAGTTTGGGACGTGCGTGGGTGGGCCTCGTTGCTGTAGAAAGGTTAAAATAGGAGTGAATGTATGGACTGTCGGCCGCAACGAAACTGAAAAACCGGTTGCTATAAAGATGTGGAGGCTTGAGTGTTACAATGTTGCGGCACAGTTGCCGAAACTAAACCTGGCCACCAATAGCAACTATAGACACATATGAAGCTAAAAAATTGCTGAACTCACAACCAGAGTCCCCCTTGACCAGGGGTAACGCATTTGCACAACGTGCGAGTGCAAGGTCGTGGGTTCAAGACCCGCGGGGGACTCGCAGATTTTTTTTCTCTCACACTCCTTTGAAAGAAAAATCATTGATCTTTTAAATAACTTTCAAGGTTGTTCGTTTTTTCGTTTAAGCCACAAGTTAATCTTGAAAACAGGGAAAAGTAGCAGTTTTCGAGAGGTTGCCGCTATGCAGAGGTAGAGGTGTAATATGTTTATCTTTTTTGGACACAAAACATATTTATCTTTAAACTGTATGCTCATTGTAGCATAGCAATACCTAACACAACCAAAATATATCAATGAAACAGAAACCAACCACAAACAGACACCAACGACGTGCGCAACGGATCAAGTTTTGTGACCTTTTACAATAAAACATAGTGCTTTTTATCAACTGTTTGTCGGTCGTTTGATTAACTAGTCGACGTCGTTGTGGAGAGGTCATTTTGGTAGTTTGGGACGTCCTTGGGTGGGCCTTGCCGCTGTAGAAAGGTTACAATAGGAGTGAATGTATGGACTGTCGGCCTGAACGAAACTGAAAAACCGGCTGCTATAAAGATGTGGTCGTTAGTGGAGGTTTGACTGTAATATTGTTGCGGCACAGTTACCGGAGCTAAACTGCGCCACCAATAGCAACTATAGACAAATATGAAGCTAAAAAATTGCTGAACTCACAACCAGAGTCCCCCTTGACCAGGGGTAACGCATTTGCACAACGTGCGAGTGCAAGGTCGTGGGTTCAAGAACCGCGGGGGACTCGCAGATTTTTTTTCTCCCATACTCGTTTGAAAGAAAAATAATTGATCTTTTAAATAACTTTAAAGGTTGTTCTTTTTTTCGTTTAAACCACAAGTTAATCTTGAGGACAGGGAAAACTAGCAGTTCTCGAGAGCTGGCCGCTATATAGAGGTAGGGGTGTAATATGTTTCGTTTTTCTCCGGAGACACAACATATTTATCTTTAAAATATGCTCATTGTAGCATAGCAGTACCTAACACAATCAAAATATATCAAAAGAAACGGAAACCAACCGCGAACAGACACCAACGTTGTGTGCTACGGATCAAGTTTTTGCGAATTTTACAATAAAACATAGTGCTTTTTATCAACTGTTTGTCTATCGTTCGATTAAGTGGTCGTTTTGGAGAGGTCATTTTAGTAGTTTGGGACGTGCTTGGGTGGGCCTTGCCGCTGTAGAAAGGTTACAATAGGAGTGAATGTATGGACTGTCGCCCAGAACGAAACTGAAAAACCGGCTGCTATAAAGATGTGGCCGTTACTTGAGGTTTGACTGTAATATTGTTGCGGCACAGTTGCCGGAGCTAAACTGGGCCACCAATAGCAACTATAGACACATATGAACCCAAAAGTTTGCTGAACTCACAACCAGAGTCCCCCTTGACCAGGGGTAACGCATTTGCACAACGTGCGAGTGCAAGGTCGTGGATTCAAAACCCGCGGGGGACTCGCAGATTTTTTTTCTCCCATACTCGTTTGAAAGAAAAATAACTGATCTTTTAAATAACTTAAAAGGTTTTTCTTTTTATTATTTAAGCCACAAGTTAATCTCGAGGACAGGGAAAAGTGGCAGTTCTCCAGAGGTGGCTGCTATGGAGAGATACAGGTGCAATAGGTTTCGTTTCTTTCCGGAGGCACAACCTATTTATCTTTAAAATATATCAATAAAACAGAACCCAACCACAAACAGACACCAACGACGTGGCGAACGGGTCAAGTTTTGTGATCTTTTACAATAAAACACTCATAGTGCCTTTTATCAACTGTTTGTCAGTCGTTTGATTAACTGGTCGTTGTGGAGAGTTCATTTTGGTAGTTTGGGACGTGCTTGGGTGGGCCTTGCCGCTGTAAAAAGGCTGCAATAGGACTGAATGTATGGACTGTCGGCCAGAACGAAACTGAAAAATCGGCTGCTATAAAGATGTGGTCGTTACTGGAGGTTTGACTGTAATATTGTTGCGGCACAGTTGCCGGAGCTAAACTACGCCACCAATAGCAACTATAGACACATATGAACCCAAAAATTTGCTGAACTCATAACCAGAGTCCCCCTTGACCAGGGGTAACGCATTTGCACAACGTGCGAGTGCAAGGTCGTGGGTTCAAGACCCACGGGGGACTCGCAGATTTTTTTTCTCCCATACTCGTTTGAAACAAAAATAATTCATCTTTTAAATAAGTTAAAAGGTTTTTCTTTTTTTTTTGTTTAAGCCACAAGTTAATTTTGAGGACAGGGAAAAGTGGCAGTTCTCGAGAGCTGGCCCCTATGGAGATATAGAGTCAGTGTAATATGTTTTGTTTTTCTCCGGGGGCACAACATATTTATCTTTAAAATATGCTCATTGTAGTATAGCAATACCAAACACAATCAAAAGGCATCAATAAAACAGAAACCAACCACAAACAGACACCAACGACGTGCGGTACGGATCAAGTTTTGTGACATTTTACAACAAAACATAGTGCTTTTTATAAACTGTTTGTCAGTCGTTTGATTAACTGGTGGTTGTGGAGAGGTCATTTTGGTAGTTTGGGACGTGCTTGGGAGGGCCTTGCCGCTGTATAAAGGTTAAAATGAGAGTAAATGTATGGACTGTCGGCCTGAACGAAACTGAAAAACCGGCTGCTGTAAAGAAGTGGCCGTTAGTGGAGGTTTGACTGTAATATTTTTGCGGCACATTTACCGGAGCTAAACTGGGCCACCAATAGCAGCTATAGACACATATGAACCCAAAAAATTGCTGAACTCACAACCAGAGTCCCCCTTGACCAGGGGTAACGCATTTGCACAACGTGCGAGTGCAAGGTCGTGGGTTCAAGACCCGCGGGGGACTCGCAGATTTTTTTTCTCCCATACTCGTTTGAAAGAAAAATAATTGATCTTTTAAATAACTTTAAAGGTTTTTCTTTTTCTCGTTTAAGCCAAAAGTTAATCTTGAGGACAGGGAAGAGTGGCAGTTCTCGAGAGCTGGCCGCTATATAGAGGTAAGGGTGTAATAAGTTTTTTTTTTTTCCGGAGGCACAACAAATTGATCTTTAAAATATGCTCATTGTAGCATAGCAGTACCTAACACAATCATCAAAATATATCAATAAAACAGAAACAAACCACGTACAGACACCAACGTTGTGTGGTACGGATCAAGTTTTGTGACCGTTTTACAATAAATTTACAATCAACTGTTTGTCAGTCGTTTGATTAACTGGTGGTTGTGCAGAGGTCATTTTGGTAGTTTGGGACTTGCTTGGGTGGGCCTTGGCGCTGTGGAAAGGTTAAAATGGGAGTGAATGTATGCACTCTCGGCCAGAACGAAACTGAAACACCGGCTGCTTTAAAGATGTGACCGTTACTGGAGGTTTGACTCTAATATTGTTGCGGCACAGTTACCGGAACTAAACTGTGCCACCAATAGCAACTATAGACACATATGAACCTAAACAATTGCTGAACTCACAACCAGAGTCCCCCTTGACCAGGGGTAACGCATTTGCACAACGTGCGAGTGCAAGGTCGTGGGTTCAAAACCCGCGGGGGACTCGCAGATTTTTTTTCTCCCATGCTCGTTTGAAAGAAAAATAATTCATCTTTTAAATAACTTAAAAGGTTTTTCTTTTTTTATTTAAGCAACAAGTTAATCTCGAGGACAGGGAAAAGTGGCAGTTCTCCAGAGGTGGCCGCTATGGAGAGATACAGGTGTAATAGGTTTCGTTTCTTTCCGGAGGCACAACCTATTTATCTTTAAAATATGCGCATTGTAGCATAGCAATACCTAACACAGTCAAAATATATCAATAAAACAGAACCCAACCACAAACAGACACCAACGACGTGGCGAACGGATCAAGTTTTGTGATCTTTTACAATAAAACACTCATAGTGCCTTTTATCAACTGTTTGTCAGTCGTTTGATTAAATGGTGGCTGTGGAGAGGTCATTTTGGTAGTTTGGGACTTGCTTGGGTAGGCGTTGCCGCTGTAGAAAGGTTAATATAGGACTTAATGTATGGACTGTGGGCCGGAACGAAACTGAAAAGCCGACTGCTATAAAGATATGACCGTTACCGGAGGTTTGACTGTAATATTGTTGCGGCACGGTTACCGGAGCTAAGCTGGGACGCCAATAGCAACTATAGACACATATGAAGCTAAAAAACTGCTGAACTCACAACCAGAGTACCCCTTGACCAGGGGTAACGCATTTGCACAACGTGCGAGTGCAAGGTCGTGGGTTCAAAACCCGCGGGGGACTCGCAGATTTTTTTTCTCCCATACTCGTTTGAAAGAAAAATAATTGATCTTTTAAATAACTTAAAAGGTTTTTCTTTTTATTATTTAAGCCACAAGTTAATCTCGAGGACAGGGAAAAGTGGCAGTTCTCCAGAGGTGGCTGCTATGGAGAGATACAGGTGCAATAGGTTTCGTTTCTTTCCGGAGGCACAACCTATTTATCTTTAAAATATATCAATAAAACAGAACCCAACCACAAACAGACACCAACGACGTGGCGAACGGGTCAAGTTTTGTGATCTTTTACAATAAAACACTCATAGTGCCTTTTATCAACTGTTTGTCAGTCGTTTGATTAACTGGTCGTTGTGGAGAGTTCATTTTGGTAGTTTGGGACGTGCTTGGGTGGGCCTTGCCGCTGTAAAAAGGCTCCAATAGGACTGAATGTATGGACTGTCGGCCAGAACGAAACTGAAAAATCGGCTGCTATAAAGATGTGGTCGTTACTGGAGGTTTGACTGTAATATTGTTGCGGCACAGTTGCCGGAGCTAAACTACGCCACCAATAGCAACTATAGACACATATGAACCCAAAAATTTGCTGAACTCATAACCAGAGTCCCCCTTGACCAGGGGTAACGCATTTGCACAACGTGCGAGTGCAAGGTCGTGGGTTCAAGACCCACGGGGGACTCGCAGATTTTTTTTCTCCCATACTCGTTTGAAACAAAAATAATTCATCTTTTAAATAAGTTAAAAGGTTTTTCTTTTTTTTTTGTTTAAGCCACAAGTTAATTTTGAGGACAGGGAAAAGTGGCAGTTCTCGAGAGCTGGCCCCTATGGAGATATAGAGTCAGTGTAATATGTTTTGTTTTTCTCCGGGGGCACAACATATTTATCTTTAAAATATGCTCATTGTAGTATAGCAATACCAAACACAATCAAAAGGCATCAATAAAACAGAAACCAACCACAAACAGACACCAACGACGTGCGGTACGGATCAAGTTTTGTGACATTTTACAACAAAACATAGTGCTTTTTATAAACTGTTTGTCAGTCGTTTGATTAACTGGTGGTTGTGGAGAGGTCATTTTGGTAGTTTGGGACGTGCTTGGGAGGGCCTTGCCGCTGTATAAAGGTTAAAATGGGAGTAAATGTATGGACTGTCGGCCGGAACGAAACTGAAAAACCGGCTGCTGTAAAGAAGTGGCCGTTAGTGGAGGTTTGACTGTAATATTTTTGCGGCACATTTACCGGAGCTAAACTGGGCCACCAATAGCAGCTATAGACACATATGAACCCAAAAAATTGCTGAACTCACAACCAGAGTCCCCCTTGACCAGGGGTAACGCATTTGCACAACGTGCGAGTGCAAGGTCGTGGGTTCAAGACCCGCGGGGGACTCGCAGATTTTTTTTCTCCCATACTCGTTTGAAAGAAAAATAATTGATCTTTTAAATAACTTTAAAGGTTTTTCTTTTTCTCGTTTAAGCCAAAAGTTAATCTTGAGGACAGGGAAGAGTGGCAGTTCTCGAGAGCTGGCCGCTATATAGAGGTAAGGGTGTAATAAGTTTTTTTTTTTTCCGGAGGCACAACAAATTGATCTTTAAAATATGCTCATTGTAGCATAGCAGTACCTAACACAATCATCAAAATATATCAATAAAACAGAAACAAACCACGTACAGACACCAACGTTGTGTGGTACGGATCAAGTTTTGTGACCGTTTTACAATAAATTTACAATCAACTGTTTGTCAGTCGTTTGATTAACTGGTGGTTGTGCAGAGGTCATTTTGGTAGTTTGGGACTTGCTTGGGTGGGCCTTGGCGCTGTGGAAAGGTTAAAATGGGAGTGAATGTATGCACTCTCGGCCAGAACGAAACTGAAACACCGGCTGCTTTAAAGATGTGACCGTTACTGGAGGTTTGACTCTAATATTGTTGCGGCACAGTTACCGGAACTAAACTGTGCCACCAATAGCAACTATAGACACATATGAACCTAAACAATTGCTGAACTCACAACCAGAGTCCCCCTTGACCAGGGGTAACGCATTTGCACAACGTGCGAGTGCAAGGTCGTGGGTTCAAAACCCGCGGGGGACTCGCAGATTTTTTTTCTCCCATGCTCGTTTGAAAGAAAAATAATTCATCTTTTAAATAACTTAAAAGGTTTTTCTTTTTTTATTTAAGCAACAAGTTAATCTCGAGGACAGGGAAAAGTGGCAGTTCTCCAGAGGTGGCCGCTATGGAGAGATACAGGTGTAATAGGTTTCGTTTCTTTCCGGAGGCACAACCTATTTATCTTTAAAATATGCGCATTGTAGCATAGCAATACCTAACACAGTCAAAATATATCAATAAAACAGAACCCAACCACAAACAGACACCAACGACGTGGCGAACGGATCAAGTTTTGTGATCTTTTACAATAAAACACTCATAGTGCCTTTTATCAACTGTTTGTCAGTCGTTTGATTAAATGGTGGCTGTGGAGAGGTCATTTTAGTAGTTTAGGACTTGCTTGGGTAGGCGTTGCCGCTGTAGAAAGGTTAATATAGGACTTAATGTATGGACTGTGGGCCGGAACGAAACTGAAAAGCCGGCTGCTATAAAGATGTGACCGTTACCGGAGGTTTGACTGTAATATTGTTGCGGCACGGTTACCGGAGCTAAGCTGGGACGCCAATAGCAACTATAGACACATATGAAGCTAAAAAACTGCTGAACTCACAACCAGAGTCCCCCTTGACCAGGGGGTAACGCATTTGCACAACGTGCGAGTGCAAGGTCGTGGGTTCAAAACCCGCGGGGGACTCGCAGATTTTTTTTCTCCCATACTCGTTTGAAAGAAAATTAATTGATCTTTTAAATAACTTAAGAGGTTTCTCTTTTTTTCGTTTAAGCCGCAAGTTAATCTTGAGGACAGGGAAAAGTGGCAGTTCTCGAGAGCTGGCCGCTATGGAGAGGTAGAGGTGTAATATGTTTTGTTTTTTTGGAGGCACAACATATTTATCTTTAAAATAGGCGCATCGTAGCATAGCAGTACCTAACACAATCAAAAAATATCAATAAAACGGAAACCAACCACAAACAGACACGAACGTTGTGTGCTACGGATCAAGTTTTGCGAATTTTACAATAAAACATAGTGCTTTTTATCAACTGTTTGTCTGTCGTTCGATTAACTGGTCGTTGTGGAGAGGTCATTTTGGTAGTTTGGGACGTCCTTGGGCGGGCTTGCCGCTGTAGAAAGGTTAAAATGGGGGTAAATGTATGGACTGTCGGCCGGAACGAAACTGAAAAACCGGCTGCTATAAAGATGTGGTCGTTAGTGGAGGTTTGACTGTAATATTGTTGCGGCACATTTACCGGAGCTAAACTGGGCCACCAATAGCAACTATAGACACATATGAAGCTAAAAAATTGCTGAACTCACAACCAGAGTCCCCCTTGACCAGGGGTAACGCATTTGTACAACGTGCGAGTGCAAGGTCGTGGGTTAAAGACCCGCGGGGGACTCGCAGATTTTTTTTCTCCCATACTCGTTTGAAAGAAAATTAATTGATCTTTTAAATAACTTAAAAGGTTTTTCTTTTTTTCGTTTAAGCGACAAGTTAATCTCGAGGACAGGGAAAAGTGGCAGTTCTCGAGAGCTGGCCGCTATGGAGAGGTAGGGGTGTAATATATTTTGTTTTTCTCCGGAGGCACAACATATTTATCTTTAAAATATGCTCATTGTAGCATAGCAATACCTAACACAATCAAAATATATCAATAAAACGGAAACCAACCGCAAACAGACACCAACGTTGTGTGGTACGGATCAAGTTTTGTGACCCTTTTACAATAAAACATAGTGCTTTTTACCAACTGTTTGTCAGTCGTTTGATTAACTGGTGGTTGTGGAGAGGTCATTTTGGTAGTTTGGGACTTCCTTGGGTGCGCCTTGCCGCTGTAGAAAGTTTACAATAGGAGTGAATGTATGGACTGTCGGCCCGAACGAAACTGAAAAATCGGCTGCTATAAAGATGTGGCCGTTACTGGAGGTTTGACTGTAATATTGTTGCGGCACAGTTGCCGGAGCTAAACTGGGCCACCAATAGCAGCTATAGACACATATGAACCTAAAAAATTGCTGAACTCACAACCAGAGTCCCCCTTGACCAGGGGTAACGCATTTGCACAACGTGCGAGTGCAAGGTCGTGGGTTCAAGAACCGCGGGGGACTCGCAGATTTTTTTTTCTACCATACTCGTTTGAAAGAAAATTAATTCATCTTTTAAATAACTTTAAAGGTTTTTCTTTTTTTCGTTTAAGCCACAAGTTAATCTTGAGGACAGGGAAAAGTGGCAGTTCTCGAGAGCTGCCCGCTATATAGAGGTAGAGGTGTAATATGTTTTGTTTTTCTCCGGAGGCACAACATATTTATCTTTAAAATATGCTCATTGTAGCATAGCAATACCTAACACAATCAAAATATATCAATAAAACGGAAACCAACCGCAAACAGACACCAACGTTGTGTGGTACGGATCAAGTTTTGTGACCCTTTTACAATAAAACATAGTGCTTTTTACCAACTGTTTGTCAGTCGTTTGATTAACTGGTGGTTGTGGAGAGGTCATTTTGGTAGTTTGGGACTTCCTTGGGTGGGCCTTGCCGCTGTAGAAAGGTTAGAATAGGAGTGAATGTATAGACTGTCGGCCCGAACGAAACTGAAAAATCGGCTGCTATAAAGATGTGGCCGTTCCTGGAGGTTTGACTGTAATATTGTTGCGGCACAGTTGCCGGAGCTAAACT
Source organism: Orbicella franksi (assembly GCF_964199315.1). NCBI lineage: Eukaryota > Metazoa > Cnidaria > Anthozoa > Scleractinia > Merulinidae > Orbicella > Orbicella franksi. The sequence continues at coordinate 4,769,453 of NC_138158.1, read as the reverse complement.
GGGCCACCAATAGCAACTATAGACACATATGAACCCAAAAATTTGCTTAACTCATAACCAGAGTCCCCCTTGACCAGGGGTAACGCATTTGCACAACGTGCGAGTGCAAGGTCGTGGGTTCAACACCCACGGGGGACTCGCAGATTTTTTTTCTCCCATACTCGTTTGAAACAAAAATAATTCATCTTTTAAATAACTTAAAAGGTTTTTCTTTTTTTTTGTTTAAGCCACAAGTTAATTTTGAGGACAGGGAAAAGTGGCAGTTCTCGAGAGCTGGCGGCTATATAGAGGTAGGGGTGTAATATGTTTTGTTTTTCTCCGGAGGCACAACATATTTATCTTTAAAATATTCTCATTGTAGCATAGCAATGCCAAACACAATCAAAAGGCATCAATAAAACAGAAACCAACCACAAACAGACACCAACGACGTGCGGTACGGATCAAGTTTTGTGACATTTTACAATAAAACATAGTGCTTTTTATAAACTGTTTGTCAGTCGTTTGATTAACTGGTAGTTGTGGAGAGGTCATTTTGGTAGTTTGGGACGTGCTTGGGAGGGCCTTGCCGCTTTAGAAAGGTTACAATAGGAGTGAATGTATGGACTGTCGGCCAGAACGAAACTGAAAAATCGGCTGCTATAAAGATGTGGCCGTTCCTGGAGGTTTGACTGTAATATTGTTGCGGCACAGTTGCCGGAGCTAAACTGGGCCACCAATAGCAACTATAGACACATATGAACCCAAAAATTTGCTTAACTCATAACCAGAGTCCCCCTTGACCAGGGGTAACGCATTTGCACAACGTGCGAGTGCAAGGTCGTGGGTTCAAGACCCACGGGGGACTCGCAGATTTTTTTTCTCCCATACTCGTTTGAAAGAAAATTAATTCATCTTTTAAATAACTTAAAAGGTTTTTCTTTTTTTTGTTTAAGCCACAAGTTAATTTTGAGGACAGGGAAAAGTGGCAGTTCTCGAGAGCTGCCCGCTATATAGAGGTAGGGGTGTAATATGTTTTGTTTTTCTCCGGAGGCACAACATATTTATCTTTAAAATATGCTCATTGTAGCATAGCAATACCTAACACAATCAAAATATATCAATAAAACGGAAACCAACCGCAAACAGACACCAACGTTGTGTGGTACGGATCAAGTTTTGTGACCCTTTTACAATAAAACATAGTGCTTTTTACCAACTGTTTGTCAGTCGTTTGATTAACTGGTGGTTGTGGAGAGGTCATTTTGGTAGTTTGGGACTTCCTTGGATGGGCCTTGCCGCAGTAGAAAGGTTACAATAGGAGTGAATGTATAGACTGTCGGCCAGAACGAAACTGAAAAATCGGCTGCTATAAAGATGTGGCCGTTACTGGAGGTTTGACTGTAATATTGTTGCGGCACAGTTGCCGGAGCTAAACTGGGCCACCAATAGCAACTATAGACACATATGAACCCAAAAATTTGCTTAACTCATAACCAGAGTCCCCCTTGACCAGGGGTAACGCATTTGCACAACGTGCGAGTGCAAGGTCGTGGGTTCAAGACCCACGGGGGACTCGCAGATTTTCTTTCTCCCATACTCGTTTGAAACAAAAATAATTCATCTTTTAAATAACTTAAAAGGTTTTTCTTTTTTTTTGTTTAAGCCACAAGTTAATTTTGAGGACAGGGAAAAGTGGCAGTTCTCGAGAGCTGGCGGCTATATAGAGGTAGGGGTGTAATATGTTTTGTTTTTCTCCGGAGGCACAACATATTTATCTTTAAAATATTCTCATTGTAGCATAGCAATATCAAACACAATCAAAAGGCATCAATAAAACAGAAACCAACCACAAACAGACACCAACGACGTGCGGTACGGATCAAGTTTTGTGACATTTTACAATAAAACATAGTGCTTTTTATAAACTGTTTGTCAGTCGTTTGATTAACTGGTAGTTGTGGAGAGGTCATTTTGGTAGTTTGGGACGTGCTTGGGAGGGCCTTGCCGCTTTAGAAAGGTTACAATAGGAGTGAATGTATGGACTGTCGGCCAGAACGAAACTGAAAAACCGGCTGCTGTAAAGAAGTGGCCGTTAGTGGAGGTTTGACTGTAATATTGTTGCGGCACAGTTACCGGAGCTAAACTGGGCCGCCAATAGCAGCTATAAGACACATATGAAGCTAAAAAATTGCTGAACTCACAACCAGAGTCCCCCTTGACCAGGGGTAACGCATTTGCACAACGTGCGAGTGCAAGGTCGTGGGTTCAAGACCCGCGGGGGACTCGCAGATTTTTTTTCTCCCATACTCGTTTGAAAGAAAAATAATTCGTCTTTTAAATAACTTTAAAGGTTTTTCTTTTTCTCGTTTAAGCCAAAAGTTAATCTTGAGGACAGGGAAGAGTGGCAGTTCTCGAGAGCTGGCCGCTATATAGAGGTAAGGGTGTAATATGTTTTGTTTTTTTCCGGAGGCACAACAAGTTGATCTTTAAAATATGCTCATTGTAGCATAGCAGTACCTAAGACAATCATCAAAATATATCAATAAAACAGAAACAAACGACGTACAGACACCAACGTTGTGTGGTACGGATCAAGTTTTGTGACCGTTTTACAATAAATTTACAATCACCTGTTTGTCAGTTGTTTGATTAACTGGTGGTTGTGCAGAGGTCATTTTGGTAGTTTGGGACTTGCTTGGGTGGGCCTTGGCGCTGTAGAAAGGTTAAAATGGGAGTGAATGTATGCACTCTCGGCCAGAACGAAACTGAAACACCGGCTGCTATAAAGATGTGACCGTTACTGGAGGTTTGACTCTAATATTGTTGCGGCACAGTTACCGGAGCTAAACTGGGCCACCAATAGCAACTATAGACACATATGAACCTAAACAATTGCTGAACTCACAACCAGAGTCCCCCTTGACCAGGGGTAACGCATTTGCACAACGTGCGAGTGCAAGGTCGTGGGTTCAAAACCCGCGGGGGACTCGCAGATTTTTTTTCTCCCATGCTCGTTTGAAAGAAAAATAATTCATCTTTTAAATAACTTAAAAGGTTTTTCTTTTTTTATTTAAGCAACAAGTTAATCTCGAGGACAGGGAAAAGTGGCAGTTCTCCAGAGGTGGCCGCTATGGAGAGATACAGGTGTAATAGGTTTCGTTTCTTTCCGGAGGCACAACCTATTTATCTTTAAAATATGCGCATTGTAGCATAGCAATACCTAACACAGTCAAAATATATCAATAAAACAGAACCCAACCACAAACAGACACCAACGACGTGGCGAACGGATCAAGTTTTGTGATCTTTTACAATAAAACACTCATAGTGCCTTTTATCAACTGTTTGTCAGTCGTTTGATTAAATGGTGGTTGTGCAGAGGTCATTTTAGTAGTTTGGGACTTGCTTGGGTAGGCGTTGCCGCTGTAGAAAGGTTACAATAGGACTTAATGTATGGACTGTGGGCCGGAACGAAACTGAAAAACCGGCTGCTATAAAGATGTGGTCGTTAGTGGAGGTTTGACTGTAATATTGTTGCGGCACATTTACCGGAGCTAAACTGGGCCACCAATAGCAACTATAGACACATATGAAGCTAAAAAATTGCTGAACTCACAACCAGAGTCCCCCTTGACCAGGGGTAACGCATTTGCACAACGTGCGAATGCAAGGTCGTGGGTTCAAGACCCGCGGGGGACTCGCAGATTTTTTTTCTCCTATACTCGTTTGAAAGAGAAATAATTGATCTTTTAAATAACTTTAAAGGTTTCTCTTTTTTTCGTTTAAGCCACAAGTTAATTTTGAGGACAGGGAAGAGTGGCAGTTCTCGAGAGCTGGCCGCTATGGAGAGGTAGAGGTGTAATATGTTTTGTTTTTCTCCGGAGACACAACATATTTATCTTTAAAATAGGCGCATTGTAGCATAGCAGTACCTAACACAATCATCAAAATATATCAATAAAACAGAAACAAACCACAAACAGACACCAACGTTGTGTGCTACGGATCAAGTTTTGCGAATTTTAAAATAAAACATAGTGCTTTTTATCAACTGTTTGTCTGTCGTTCGATTAACTGGTCGTTGTGGAGAGGTCATTTTTGGACGTGCTTGGGTGGACCTTGCCGCTGTAGAAAGGTTACAATAGGAGTGAATGTATGGACTGTGGGCCGGAACGAAACTGAAAAGGCGGCTGCTATAAAGATGTGACCGTTACTGGAGGTTTGACTGTAATATTGTTGCGGTACAGTTGGCGGAGCTAAGCTGGGCCGCCAATAGCAACTATAGACACATATGAACCCAAAAATTTGCTGAACTCACAACCAGAGTCCCCCTTGACCAGGGGTAACGCATTTGTACAACGTGCGAGTGCAAGGTCGTGGGTTCAAAACCCGCGGGGGACTCGCAGATTTTTTTTTCTCCCATACTCGTTTGAAAGAAAATTAATTGATCTTTTAAATAACTTAAGAGATTTTTCTTTTTTTTGGTTTAAGCCACAAGTTAATCTTGAGGACAGGGAAAAGTGGCAGTTCTCGAGAGCTGGCCGCTATGGAGAGGTAGAGGTGTAATATGTGTTGTTTTTCTGGAGGCACAACATATTTATCTTTGAAATATGCTCATTGTAGCGTAGCAATACCAAACACAATCAAAAGACATCAATAAAACAGAAACCAACCACAAACACACACTAACGACGTGCGGTACGGATCAAGTTTTGTGATCTTTTACAATAAAACATAGTGTTTTTTATCAACTGTTTGTCAGTCGTTTGATTAACTGGTCGTTGTGGAGAGGTCATTTTGGTAGTTTGAGACTTGCTTGGGCGGGCTTGCCGCTGTAGAAAGGTTAAAATGGGAGTAAATGTATGGACTGTGGGCCAGAACGAAACTGAAAAGCCGGCTGCTATAAAGATGTTGTGGTTAGTCGAGGTTTGACTGTAATATCGTTGCGGCACAGTTACCGGAGCTAAGCTGGGCCACCAATAGCAACTATAGACACATATGAAGCTAAAAAATTGCTGAACTCACAACCAGAGTCCCCCTTGACCAGGGGTAACGCATTTGCGCAACGTGCGAGTGCAAGGTCGTGGGTTCAAGACCCGCGGGGGACTCGCATATTTTTTTTCTCCCATACTCGTTTGAAAGAAAATAATTGCTCTTTTAAATAACTTTAAAGGTCTTTCTTTTTTTCGTTTAAGTCACAAGTTAATCTTGAGGACAGGGAAATCTGAACTGATCGATTATTTTTTGCCTTGGATAATATATGCGCAAAGTTTTCTTTACGTCCTGATACTATCAATGTTACGGCACGACGTTCAGGGCAAAATTAGACCTCGAATGAAACCTAGATACACATGTGAACCTTAAAAATTGCTTAGCTCTTAACCAGAGTTCCCCTTGACCATGGGTAACGCATTTGCACAACGTGCGAGGGCAAGGTCGTGGGTTCAAAACCCGCGGGGGACTCTGATTTTTTTTTCTCCCATACTCGTTTTAAAGAAAAATTTCTTACGTTGTGGATAATTTCCAAGGCTTTTTTTGTTTCGTTTGAGCTAATTTTGTAATGAAAATCTTTTAATGATAATGGATCTAGTCTGGTTTACTGAGAAAGCCAATGAACAGTCTGAGGGACGCTTTGGGAGAAAAGCGATGGGGGAGAACGCTAAAAATGGCGCAAAACCGAAAAAGTCTAAACTGGTCTATCTGTTTTGCCTTGGGAAAACAAAATTCGTATTTGCAAGCAACTGTGAATTTTTTCTTTCTATTATATAATCGCCCATCATTTTCACCAACGTTGAAAAGGCGAAATCCAAACTTTATCAGGAAAACTTACAGTTAATTGTGAGAGGCTAACAAAAATAATTTATGACCCCATTTACATGAACAAGCATGCAAAAAGTATTTTCGCCGATATGTGTGACGTAGTGGTGCTATTTTGTAATCCATATTCATGATACATTGACGAATTCGTTTCATTTCACAGAGTTCGTTAACGTGCTAAGATTTCGACTGTTCTCTCCCTTCCCAAGACCAAGTCCTTGCTGTAGAAGGGTGATGATACCTCCTGACGAATACAACCTGCAACTCCAAAGCCGTGTGCAGAATGGTGAGCACCTATTCCTGCATATTTCTGAACAATTTACACCCTAAATAGGACGCCCGTTGAAGTAGGAACGCGTTCGTTGAAGTTTAGACGCGGCAAGCTTTTGCAATTCAGAATGTTTCTTCTCAGCCTTAGATCATTTGACTCAAAGCTAAACTTAAAAATTAAAACTTCAACGCCTCAAAACAATTTTGAAAAGAAACATTTTGTTGTCAATTTTTTTCCTTTGCAAACAAGTTGTGTAAAATGTTCAGTGACGACATGTTAAATTTTAATATGTCGGCGACTTATGTTCTTGAAATGGTGTTTGCCAAACCATTTCACTCCAAAAGCCGGGAAACTGTTGGAATTTGAGTTTAATGACCGGCCTACTGGCAAAGTATGTTTGTTATAATCGGAACTTTCGTTTTATTTTTAAGTTTATTGAAAGAGGTTTTTGATTGTCATTTGTAGCATTTTCACCATGAGCTAATCATGTTCTTTATTTGTTTTCTATAGAGAAAAATAAAGGGAAGATTGAGAAGAGCTTGGGTCACAAGAGGACAAGTGGAGAAAGGTTTAAAGTAATTTAATCACCTGATACTAGCTGCGATGAAAAATAGTGGCTTGTCCTTAAACCAAATTTCACTTCCATAGTTAATGCCTTCTTCAAACAGTCATCTCAAAATTACCAGAACTTAAGAGAATTCGAACTTGATTTTCTTGTTCTCCAAAATGCACAAAAATACGCGTAGTTCAATTTCGTTCGCATTATAATTTCGTAAAATTCATAGCTTAGACGCTAGCCAAAGGAACATGAGTTGTCCGAGCCACTATTTTTATATAGTTAAAAGGAAATGTGTTAAGGTGGCACTCCGTTTTACTAATTTTTTCAGTACTTAGTTTAAAATAGCAAATTTCTTTACTGATTAGCACAGAATTCTTACAATATTAATTTGGAGAATACGGCCGTACATCAAGTCGAAAAAGTATCGTGTAAGAGAGAATTTTCTAATTCTTGACAACTCGTTGATACTGTATAAAAAAGTCGTGTATTATTTTTGAAATATTTTTTCTTTTGTGTCGCTGTTTGGAATTAAGGGATAGGTACCGTGACTTTGACAGTGCCACCTTAACTTTGGATGTGATAAAAGCGTTATGTCTGGTTCAAAGAATGTTTAAAAAGATAACGGAAATTTCTTAATAAATCGCATTGTCCAAAACAAAGTTGCCTTGTGATTGGCTACCTGTAGTCCATGTAATCTCTTTTTGGAATGTCTAAATTCTAAACAAACGTTTAATCTTGAACAAATTCGCTGTCAATTACAACATTCTTTGAACCAGATATACAGGACATAGTTTAACCTGTTAAACCAAGTTTGAAAATAGCATTTCTCCTTACTTATTCCCTACATTTTGGTTAAGAACAGTTCGGAGAATCTGGCAGTATATCACAAAACATCCCTGAGTCGACGAATTTCTTTATTCTCGTTAGCCTTTTTCTTGACATTTACTTAACCTTCTAAGGAGAAATCAGCTGTTGATCATTCTTGGGTTTTAAACGGTCGAAAGGACAACATGGCAAGCTATTAAACAGTTTAAGATATTTTGAGTCACCGGATTCGAACATGAAAAACTTTACAATCGGCCAAAGTGTATCGAAATAAAATTTTTATTAAATTTGGCGGTCGGGTTTTCGATGATCAATTGTAAACACGAGTTAGTTTTATTTTTATAATTGATCACAGATATATTTTTATCCTGCCATGTCGTCCTCGAAGACAGTTTGCAGTTTCTTTCCGCCATTTAAACTATGTGTAAACATGGCGCGGAATTCAGTGTTTGTTGGGGAATTCGATGCCAAATAATTTGTTTAGTTTGATGTCTGAATTACTCACAGTCTGTCGACTTTGGATATTTGGCAAAATGTTTTTCTGATCTCATTTGAGGAATGAAGCTGAACTGGAAAGCGCGTTGTTGGGTTTTAAGTTTTCATAGCTTTGCAACAATTGTCAGGAAAGTTTACACCAAAATTGAACACAATCTTGCAGAAAAATCTTTGAAAACTCTAAATACAATTACACGCTTTTCAGAACAGTTTCAAACCTCATATTTGACCAGTAAATATTTTTGTTATTTATCTTCGGTTTTCAGACTATGATTACTTCAGCTATCAAATTTCACAGAAATTATTTGACCTCGTATTTTTAAACAAACGCTGTATTCCTCGCCATGTTTACCCATCGTTTACATGGCGGAAAGAATATTTAGTTACTTAAATCCCTTTCTTGCAAAAAAATTGTTTTAGATTTTGAGAGATGGTGTAAAAATTTTTTGGCGGAAAAATTTTCAGTATGACTCCTAATTGTTTTGTCACGAAAAATATTGTTAGGGTAAACGCTGTGCAAATTTTTTTAATTTTCCCGCCAAAAGTCTTAGTTTTTCGACGAAAGATTTTCCTTTACACATTTTAATTAAATTCAACTGATTTTCCATAAATTAATTAGTGTGCTATCATAATTATTATAATTTAAATAGTCACTTACTGCAAAACAATAAAGTTCAATTAAATGAACATCAAGTGGTGGTTTTTATTGTTTACATTACCTATATTAAAGACATTAAAAAATAATTAAGCAAACAAAAATCAGTTACACACGCGTGTTTAGTTCAACTTTTTATTGTCTCTTCAATAATAGATTTAAAATTAATCACAAATAATTTGAATAAAAAAAGAAAAGAAAAAAATTGCGCTTTTAAAAGGGCCTGGAAACTAGTCGAAATGTAGGCTATCTCTTTTACTATTTTTTGACTATGTAGGGTTGCGAGAAAGAAAAAAAATTCTGCGCTTTTGAACAGAGTCTAGACAGAATTCAAACATATACTTTGACTTTTGATGGAAAAAATCCTTCCACATAGTGCAAGATTTTTCCCGCCAAAAGACTTAGTATATTTTTGACTCAAAACCAGACACCATTTAAAATTGCAGACTTTTTTTTCCAAAGACAATTTTACCGCCAAAAGACATTAACCCGATTTTTTTCTAGGCCCTTTTAAAAGCGCAACCTTTCCTTCGATACGATGCCTCTCCGAGCACTGGACAATTAGAGCTAACTGTGAAAAAGATTCTAGACAACAGAACAGTAATTTTAATGAGTTATTTGGCATCTGAATTCTGATTATCACATTTTGTTTTACGGGTTTTGTGAAATAGCTACTAAGACTTCCCGGCTTGAAATATCTGTCGCAAAAACTTAATCGAGAAAAAGCTTATCTTCTACCTTAAAGTAAAACACTCTCAACTCAATCCGTACTTCAGAGAACTAGCAAGATTTTAATCTACTGAACCTGTGAAATACATGTAGACAATTTGTCCAAACTTCCATCTTGAGTTTTGCGAAATCACTAGCACGAGTTACAATCTTGTTGCGAGAAAACTAATCGTAATAAATCTGGTTTTAAATCTACCTTAATTTTGAACCACTGAAGACATATAAATGAGCCTGTTTGGTTTCCTTTGCTTCTCTCTTCACGCTTTTGTCCACGTATACTGGAGATGCCAACCTGAAACGAAAATCAACAAATTAACCATGGTTGTCTCTAAAGTCGACGAAAAAAATTAACATAATAGTCTACTCGGTTAGCATTTACAAGATCCAGTCAATTGTCTACATGGTGAATGTCTTTCTCTTGCATTTTCAACCAGTTATATTTACATGAAGATGTTGAGAAAAACTTTAAGCACGGACAAGGAACGACAAGAAATTATTATCACCAGCTAAAATACAGTGTTCAGAAATTAACCTTAATACGCAAAGCTCTCCGGCAGAATTGCACGCTCTAAATTTCACGGGGAAAATGTTCTCGACAAGTCAGAAAATATTTGCATTTCTTTACGAGGATGAATCTATTAGCGTTAAATTGTCGCCAATCTTAAACTCGGGAAAGTTACGAAAATAAAAAACGTAGCATTTGAGTACACGTTACGCGATTTGTTCATTCAAATTTACGAAAGTTTACTCAAACGAATACCTGCACAGAGTTGTTTTTGTAGTTCAAAATGTTGTTCAAATGCACTCCTCATGCAAACAAGTGCGAAGTTTTTGGTCACTCGTGATATTTCCGCGTCACATTTTAATCGTTTCATTGTTTGCAGTTTCATTGTTTGCATTTTCCTTGTTAACATACGTCTTCGCACAGAGAAGTCAATATGCTACATACAAATTGACTACAAACATTTAAAGAGCTTTTGAAACTTAGTAATCGGTGAAATTGTGGGCTCTTTGGGCGTACTATTCAAAAGGAAAAATGGTTTTTAAAAACTGTATAATTTCTGGGTGGCAAAGGCACTAATGGGCTCACACATTCTTTGTAAAATTTCGAGCTTTTAAACCTGTGTCGCTAAAAAGGTATTCAATACATCACACAAAAAAATCTTCAGGACAGTTAATCGTGCTGTGCCCTTCCAAAATTCATAACTAACATTTTTTTTTGGCTCGATCAAAAGCTGAATTGCTTATGCTGATGAGGCAACTATGGTAAAACAAAGACACAAATGGAGTTTGTTTCCTTTTGCTCACCTTTTATCTTACACGCTATTGACAAGAGCCTGATTACATAAGAAAATATTTTAATGCCTTTTGTGAAACTCACTCTACGACTGAAAAAGACTTCCAGTCTCACAGTTTTTTCCAGAATTTTGCCAGCTGTGCCTCAAATTTGAGAAAGAAATAAATATTATAGGTACGCAAAACGTGCTAGATGCACAGTCCCAAGTGGTAATGGTTAGGTTAATCCAACGACAAAAAAAATGTATCAAGACTTTATGACCAATGTGGAATACTGAACAATAACGATGAAGGTAAGCCTTCGGTTTTAGTAAAACAAAAAAAAATTGGCTGGCTGGTGGCTATAATTTGTACTGAAAATACTTGTTTGTTAACATGGTCAGCACGCTTACCTACAGGAGCTAGTTTCCAGGTATGCCACAAAATAAAAAGATAAAAACAGAAAAAGAAAAAAATTTACTGGAAGCATATAAATATATGATAAGTTGAAAAAAATGAACACGAATCAAAATAGTGATGGCTACAATATTTAGTCTAAGTCTAAAATGAAAACATATTGCACTGTAAATTCAAGTTAAAGGGGGGGGGGTGGTGAAAAGCTTTGGGCTACGACACTTAGGAAAAAGCAATGAGGTAAAGGGTTTCACCAAAACTGTTGTTAAATAATGCTTCTCACACAACATCCTTAATGTTTGAAATTAAGCAAATCAAAAACAAGACTCGAAGACTTGCTGATCAGTTAAAAACCAAAACTAAAAGAAATTACAATAGTTAGAAAGGAAGCCACATCAGCCTTAGCTGGTTTTCATGCAGGTCCTCTATCCTGGTCGAATAATAATAATAATATTAATAATAATAATAATAATAATAAAACATAATCGACTGGAAGATGAGTGAAATCAAGAGGTTAGACACAAAAACAAGAAAACTACTCACCCTATCAAAAATGCATCACACAAAAGCAGATGTAGACAGACTCTACCTCCCAAGAAATGCTGGTGGTAGGGGTCTTATCCAATTAGAAGACTCCTACAAAACAACCACGATAGGGCTCGATACATACCTAAAGAACACTGATGATGCCCTAATTGAACTAGTGCAAGAACATGATGGCAGAAAGAAATTGTACTCTATACAAAGGCAAGCAGAACAATTCAAACAAGAACTAGACCTAACAATACCAGATAAACAAGCAGAAGAAACAACCACCAAATATGCAAAGAGAACCAAACAAATGGCACGAAATAAGACCCAAGAAAAATTAACAAAGCAGTGGGAGAACAAAGCCCTACATGGAAGATACCCAAAGAGAATAAAGGAGGCAGATGTTGACCACCACAAAACCAACCAATGGCTCAAAAGCAGTGGACTGAAGGCAGAAACGGAAGGATTCATAATCGCAGTCCAAGACCAAAGCCTAGCTACCAGATCATACCACGCCAGCATTATCAAAGACGGTACTAGCCCCCTATGCAGGATGTGTAACAAATACGACGAAACAATTGACCATATCGTGTCTGGGTGTCCTGAACTTGCGAAAACAGAATATACCCACAGACACGATAAAGCAGCCGCATATATACATTGGAAAGTCTGTCACAACTATAATATAAAGACATCAGAAAAGTGGTATGACCATGAGCCGCAAACAGTTACAGAAAACGAGGATGTCACGATATTATGGGACATGCCAATACACACAGACAGGAAAATAACAGCCAACAGACCCGATATAGTGATTAAAGACCACAAAACGAAAACCTGTAAATTTATTGACATGGCAGTACCATCAGACAGAAACACATCCGTGAAAGTCAGTGAAAAACTATCCAAATATAAGGACTTGGAAATCGAAACAAGCCGAATGTGGGGCATGAGAACGGAAACGATACCAGTTATCATTGGAGCACTTGGAGCTATCAAAAAGGGACTAGAAACTTATCTTGGAAGAATTCCCGGCCAATTAAGCATCAGTGAACTACAAAAGATAACCTTGCTAGGTACAGCATACATTTTGAGGAGGGTGCTATCAAGCTAAAAACTGGCTATCCCCTAGTGCCCCAGGACCATGGTTTAGTCTCGGCCCTAAGGACTCTAAGCAAACATTACGTGAGGGCGATAATAATAATAATAATAATAATAATAATAATAATAATAATAATAATCGATATTTAAACAGGGTGACCCCTTCTGTCGCAGGACTGGTATCAACGGGGGCCCTGTATAACGTAAAATAAAAAGAGCATGTATAAATAATATATATTGGAGTTTGGAGATGATGGTTTTGATGGCAAGAGAAAACTGGAGAACCCTTAGCAAAACCCTCAGAACAAGGAAAGAAGCAACAAAAAACTCAACTCACATATGGCATCAGGCCAGAATTAAACCACAAGGTTTTAATAGTGAGAGGCACTCTGCTTTATCTTCACTTGCTTCAATTAAGTATTACCAATTTTCATTTTTGAAAGGATCTTGAAACATAAAACATGACATTTACTCTTTTTTACAACCATGTTAGTTGCTTTGCCTTCAAAAACAACACCCAATTACATCTCAAAAGAAAGGGTTTGTCAGTAAGTAAAGAGTAAGTAAAATATCAAACACGAGAGACAGCATTTCATTGGACACTGAGAAGAGAGTTGAAAACACGACACGCAGCAGAGTATTTTTCACGAAATTTGATTGAAACTACTTGAGATCACTTTCTCCATGCTTATAACTACTTATTCTTGATTTTGTTTGAGACTATAAGGAGAAATTTAAGGCTGATCACTCACGAAGTTTAATGGTCAAGGATTGTTCAAGCTTCATTACAAACATGCCTCCCAGGTGTTATAATTAAAGGTGACAAACAAACAAGATTGACTTTGAAAACTGTTCAGCCTTGCAATTTTTCAAAAAACCCATATCACAATCCGTTTTAATCTTCTTCATTTTTTATTCATCCGTCCCTTCTTTTGTACTGGCTGTGTTGTTGAAATGTTCCTTCACATTTTTAAGTAGATTTTTTTGTATTTCACTCAATTTTTGCAGCCTCTTTCTAATCTCTAAATTCACCTAAAATCAGTGACATACATCCTTTAAGGCATATTCATATACCCTAACAGAAAAAGATTTGTAAACCCTAACCATGCATACCTTGGGAATCTGATCACACATTCAACAGTTTCTTGAAATTGATGACCAGTGATGAAATAACTTTTCAATTTGCTTTATTTTCTGCCTGTATTGTGTGCCACTATTACTAGCACATATACCATGAGGTAGCAAATAACCTCTCCAACAAAACACAAAGAAAATTGTGACTCACCTTATGCTGAATCCAAACTCTCACTTTGAATTATTCTTTGCACAAGTTTCAGCACATGGCTCTATTTTATCATTACTTCTCTGTTTTGTGTCTGTGGTAAGAAAAGGAAATGTTTCAAACTTATAAAAATTGACAGCCTCATTCTCTTAAGCTTTAAAATCAACAGAATTTAAAACAAGTCATCAGATATTTAAAGTTTCAACACTACTGGGGGAGTTTTAACAATGAGGGTAACATTAAGCCTGCATCAGGGCCAAGTGATCCCCACTCTGGGGAGGATACAGGATTTTAGAGAAGGGGGTTCAAGATACAGAGCACCAAAGGCGGTCCCCTGTAGAGAGTTGTGGAGGCATCCTCCCCCAGAGATATTTTACCACTGAGGTCCTTGGAAATGGGATTTCCAGCATTCTGCAGCCAAGTCAGTGTTTTATAATGTCTCAGTTTTTTTCTTAATTTAAGGGGTTCGACCCCAAACCTTCCCTTGATCCGCCCCAGACACTGCTGCAACCTATCAGGGTTTCTGTAGCATTAAGTGATAAGAAGTCTTTCTACTCCTCTGGATGGGTTGCAAGTCTGCCACAGAATTAGCTCCAGGATTTACCATGGAATTAAAACACATGCACAGATAAAACCACTAAGAAATTCTCTAGTTTCTGAAATCATAGCATCATTACAACCATCAACAATGAAAGTATTCATGAAAGAAACTGACTGCTGCTTGATAAATTAAAAGGACCAATGTGAAAAACAAACTAAATTACAGGACAATGTCTGGAACTCTTTGCTGTAAATTTCTTTCAGAGTTTGGTCTGAAAATTTGGTGAATGATATATCAATACACCATCTTCTTTTGATTATTGTTCTTCTTATCCCTTGCTTTACTCAAAGCGTTTAGTCACCATACAAACTCTCCTGATTGGTTTTCAATGCAATTTTCTTTTTGAGAACACTTTATTGATACCAAGGTATTAACATATATTCTCATAATTCTTTTTTCATGATTATGTTTGAGATCAAGAGGAGAAATTTTAAGCTGATCACTCATGAGACTTAATGGGTTAGCAAGCATTGATACAGGCAGAGGACAGACTGAAGTTAATTGCTGATCCAGTTGGTCCCTCCTCCCACAAACAAAAATTAATCAACAAATAGTCAGCATTACAACTGAGCAGCACCTCCTCTTCCAGTTTATCCATACGGTTGCCGGCATTTCCTCCCTGGCAGTTTCAGAGGCGAGTTATCCCGCCCCAGCAACACCATCTAGTTTGGTGGTCGATCCAGGACACAACAATCCTTGTCCAAAGCAGGTAGGCTGTCTCTTCAATAATAATAATAATAATAATAATAATAATAATAATAATAATAATAATAATCGATATTTAAACAGGGTGACCCCTGTTTAACAGCAGCACATTTAGGTCAGTGTCTGCCATTACCACTCCTGGCACAGCTCTGCTACTGAGCCTGGTCTCTACTGCTTCAGTTCGGTACTTTGTCAAGTTCTACCATTCTTCCATCTCCTCCAGTCCTGGCTAAAACCTTCTTGGTCAGTCCAGGGCGTGCTCCTGTTCTAAGCAAGTTGCCCTCAAAGATGAACGCCATTGAGAGCGAGACGCAAACCTTTCTCAATGGGCAACTCGTTGTCTCCATTACAAAACGGAGGCAGGTTGAAATATGTGACATTTCACCCAGACTAAGATTCTTCCTAACACTGTCATGGGCTCCCCTACCAGACTTCCAGGTTTCATCTGATGTGGCAGGATTCTTGGGCTATGCAGCATTCTTTCAGGGCCATTGGTTCTCAGGCTTTGCAGGTCCCATTGACCATTGCCTAGAGGATGCTGTTCCTTGAGATCATGGCAGCATATCTGTGGGGTCCTCTCTGGGTCATCAAGCAGATCTAGTTTCTGTGCCACAATGTTGTTGTTGTGGCGGTCCTTATATAGGGCACCTCTAAGAACCTTATCTGATGCTTCTGATCATTTGCTGTTGGTGGTACGTCATTCCTTCTCCTTCACCTCTTCTTCTGTCTTAGGTAAAGCCAACCCAGAAGGTGATGCCCTCTCTAGTTTCCAATCTCATCATTTCAGGCAACTAGTCCCCCATGCTGACCAAGAAGCAACAGTGGTCCCCCAGTACTTCCTGGCCTGTCTTTTGGTAGTTTGAAGCAGAGATGAAAGTTGTTCCTAAATCGAGGCCTGACCCAGCCCTTCAACTTGATGGGTTTACCCCTTTTGCAGGCAGAATCTAGGACGACCAGATTGGTCCCACTCCCAGCTGATGAACAACTGCTTATGCTTTTGGTACAATATTGGCTGATAATCTGAACTATTTCTCGATTAAAGTTTACTTATCTGTGGTGTGCTCACTTCATATTGGCAATGGTTTGCTAGACCCACTGGAGAACTGTCTTCAGTTAAAACATCTGCTTCAGGGCATAAAACAGTCCAGGGTTCATCCAGTCCAACTCATCTCCTTATTACAGTCATGGGGCTGCTCTGGGAGGGTCTGCTGTTAACACTTCTTCAGGTTTTTACATGCAAAACAAGTTCACAGTCAACTTCGCGTTCAACACAGCAATTCCAGTGACCATCGGTAAACCCCTCCTGTCTCAAAATACACAAAAAGTGCTCTAAGTCTGACCCTTTTTGCTGAGGAAGTGACATTTCAATGGGGCAAGGTGACTCTTCCATTTGTCCTTTGAGGGCTATTGGCAATTACCTCCAGGTTTGTGGCTAGGTGCAACGGCCCCTGTTTCTGTTTCAGGATGGCACCCCATTGTCTCAAAAGCTGTTGTCTTTATTTGTGCAGTCAATCTTGCATTCAGCTGGTTTTTTGGGTTCTTACTCAGGCCACAGTTTCAAGATATCTATTGGAGCTGCTACTACCACCGACTCGCATGGAGTATGGGATCACCTTACAAAAAGGCTTGGCTGTTAATCTAGTGGTGCATACCATATTTACATCCCTCCTCCTGTCTGTGTTGTGGTGGACGTTTGCGATCAGTTATTGTAGAGGGTGTGGTCGCTGTTGGATTAGGATGGGGTGCCTGGGGTGATTTGGTGTGTGGCAACACTTTGGTTAAAAGTTGTGAAGTTAAAGCTATTGACGAAGATGGATAGAATTGTACACCCACCTTTGCTGAATACAACAGAGTCTTTAATTCTAGGAGCTCTTGTTTGACTCCAAATGCAAAAGATTGCTTCATCGCTTTTGAGATTCTCATAATTTGTTGATGCAAAGTGGTAGCCACTTTGTTCACAATGTCTACTACTCATTTAAATTGGGGGTGGGGGGGGGGAATGGGGAAGGGGCTTACAAGCAACTGTCGAGGCAATAGCTTGTAGGGAGTCTGGAGAGTTGTAAAATTATTATTTTGTGTATTTTGTGTATTTTCTGCTTGAAATTGGGGGGCTCCAGTCCCTGCCCCCCCCCCCCCCCCCCGCCAGCTCCACTGTCCCTGTAAACGCGGAATGCACCGGTCAGCAACATTTACCACCCATCCACTGACTGACTGACCAAACTTTTTCCTCAACAACTGCCAAAACTGCTTGTAACTGTACTGTTTTATTGTTGTGCAAGTGTGCTAGTGTGACACAAAAATCAAATGGAGAAAGGGATGTGCAATATATAGGTATGTGCAGACCCAAAGGGTATGGTTTTTCAGCCATTCTGGTCATAAAAAGGGTATCGATTTTAGCTGATTTTGGCCATTTTGGTCGTAAATAGGGTATGGTTTTGCACTGTAGCCTTGATATGGGTATGTTTTTAACAATAAGCCAATTTTCGTCATTATCGAAACGAAAATCAACAAAACCCTTCACAAATTATCTTTACGGTAATTTAACATTGGTCTGAACTAGGGAACTAATTATAAAACAGGTCTGAAACAGGGTTTTGATTTAAGGATCAGGTCATAAATAGGGTTTTGAATTTTTAGTCCTTAATAGGGTAGGGAGTGTCGCAGATTTTGGTCATAAATAGGTTAAGGGTTTTGGGAAGCGGGCCACAAACCTTCACCCAATTTTTCTGGGAGTACCCCCTCCCTGGGGGGTATTTTGTTTCTGTTATTTTAATTAACTTGTACTGCTTATATTAAATATACAAAGGTTTAAAATTTTCCGAAGGTCCATTCACTGATTTGGCAAGCTCTGGCTGGGTATTTCATACGAAATTTCTAAGATTAAGTTTACATTAGAAATAAACGTTAATGAAGAACGAGTCAAAAGCTTTGGAAGCATCTTACCCGGTATGAAACTGTGTGTTGAGTGGTCATCAGTGTCAGCATGTCGGTCTTGAGATATTCGAGCTTGTCACCTTTTTAACGAAATAAAAAGCAAATAACCTTGTGAAATACTCTGTAAACATAATGTCCTTGCGCAAATAGCGCGTAAAAGCAAGTTGAAAAGAAGAAAACTTACCTAAACTCCTTCATCAGGTAACAACCCTTCCACTCCACTCACGTGCAGACGTGCGGAATTGCAAGAGATGACGGGTAAAAGAGGACCAACCAGGGAGGGGTAGGAAAGCTAAAACGCGGTGGACGGGGTAATGGGGATTGCCCGAGCCCACACACAGGGTTCAACAGAGTTTGTAAGGATTTCAGTTTTTTTCTTTTGAAAAGCTACAATAAAATAAAAACAAATAAACATGACATCCTTTTTCTGCCATTCAACCAGGCCCTCACATCAAATTTGTTTTGTGGCGGCAATTTTCTGGAATAAGAAATGTTTTCTCACCTTCAGGTTGTGCATGGAATATTTTTGATGGGCAATAACTTGTGGAAGAATTTTTGTCTAAAATGTCAAAAATCAAAATAATGATGGCAGAATCGAAAGCCCTTGTTCGATTTTTCTCCTATGGCTCCCCTTGCACGGTTTTTTTTCCAGTAGTTCTTACCATGTAGGAATTTTTTTTTTCGGAAATTGCCACCACACCCCCTACCCCTAAAAAAACATTGTCCATCCCTAATACAACCCTGCCTTACGGTCACCTCGTTAGTAGTCTTATTACGGCCACTATTTTTGTCCCGGCGAAATACCCATAATTTCCCTATAAGAAAACCCCATTAGTGCGGCCACCCCATTAATACGGCTGGATTTTCTTGGCCCGTTGGTGACTGTATTCCACTGTACTTCGGAGTTCATTAAAGCTGTGTTATGGGTGGGTTCACGTAGAAAGGTGCTGGCATAGAACCAAGTTGCGATTCTAGTAAATTTACACTGTTATATTAAGACAGCAATATCATTTCTAAAATGCTCTTTAATGCTACAAAAAAAACCATTACATTACGATTAGGAATATAATATTTTTTCAATGATTTTAATGATATAATGAAAATAATTTAGTAGAGTAGTTTCAGGTACCGATACAGCAATAACTGTATAAATGTCAAATACTTGAATAAGAACGACCTTCTCAAGTTGACCAATATCTGAAGTCTCTTAACGTCTTTTTGTACATTTTCTGTCATTCTCCTCATGAGAAAATTGTCTTTGGTCAAGATACTTTCCCTAAGATGATAAAAGGGTTGATTACAGGTCCCAGAAATTGTTACAAAAAGTTAAAGAGAAGTTAGATACTGATCATAAGACTAAATAACAGAGCTGTTAGACTTTTTAACTAATTTAACAAAAAAGCTGACTGCTAAAATACAATAAGCCGACTTGTTCAACAAAATCAGGTATGTACAGAATAAATATTTTGAGACTTTAAGTTGTTAAAGTGATTTCAGGTGAACAAATGAAGCCAAACAAAACAACAATATGTAGTTGAAAACAAGTTTCATGCAAGACAGCAGACATGATCGCAAAGTGTCTATGTGCCCAAAAAACCCTATCCACATAATACAAATTTCAAGCTTGCATAAACCCTCTTCACTTCAGATTTGGAGGAATAGACCTTATTTTGTCACTGTTAAGACAGATTCCAGGTTAATTGGAAACAATGTCTAACAAGTAATCTTGATATCTCAGAGCTATGTGCAATGAAACATGGCACAATATTCAAACTGTGCTGATTCTGAAAAGAACAAAAATGTAATAAAAAGGGTATCTCAGAAAGGTCCCCAAAGGTTTAAGCTGTTGATTTTACATCAATTTATTAAAATGCTTTTTCACTGTAAACAGACAACTGAATTTTATTTTCAACAAAGAAAGCTTTTTCTCTAGATGGTTGTTAAAATATGCTGTTTCATACAATGCATTTTTTCCTTATTATATGCAACTACTGTCCTGGTAAAAATAGTATTTTGAATTGTTAAAAACTATCATAAAATTGGATTTTAAAGGAACCACCTCAATCCATATCATTATTTTAAACTACTGTTTCTCAAACACTGATTGTTGCTTAGTTTAAAGACTCTTAAAAACTGTCAAAATGTCTCATTTTGCTTATTGCATGTTAAGTTTTCAATTCCTCGAAAACCCCAAAGAAACTACATTAAAACTTCTCTTTATTGACCACTGATTTTGCTAAATTTAACAGTATTGGGATTTGGGAAAAGAAAGCTTACAGTGTGCATTGCTTTTGGATTTTGGCATTCTTATCATTAGAATGCAAGTTGGACTAGCGTAACTATGTGCTGAAATTATATAAAGGATGTGGAATTGATCATAAGAAGCACTATTTACTGTCTTGCACTAATAACATGTAAGACAAAACCTACTTTCAATCAACTGTACTAATAAGCAACATATATTTTGTAACAATATAAGTTACAACTAGGGTAAATAATTCCCATAATTTATGGTTAATGTAGCTCTGAAGTGCTCAAGTAGTGAAACATTTGTTTCTTATTACTATTAATTAATAACCTTTTTTACTTATTAATATGCCATCAAAAGCTTTTAGGAATAAAATATTTCTTTTCATATTTTACAGGGATATAATACATGGCAGTTTAGCTTGGACGAGGCCGTTTAGCTTCTGGCTCTAGGGACCCGGTCCCAGATGGCCGAGAACTGCTAGAAGAGCTGCTAGAACTGGTGGCCTGGGAACCATCTGCAAGAGGAAAATAATTATCATACATTACTGCTGCTATTTATCACCATTAACATACATTCCCAGGGGAAAGAATGTTCCGGTGTGAGAATAATTTATTTATTAATACAAAAACAAGATCATTAACACTAATCTGCCACATTTAAGATAGCCTGCCAAGAATTCTGGTCTCACTTAGGGTGTTCAAAATGAAACGCCACTATTCTTAGCTATCAAAGTATCTTTTAGGGTGCACTTGAAGAAATAATTAAAAAAAAAAACGCTCTTATTTCCATTCTCAGGCTTGATATTGACCAGTCTGTCAAGTCCAGTCTACTAGTGTGGGATTCCTTCCTGGACAGCGTCTGGTAATCAATCCTATTCTGTACCTTTTAGGGTGTCAAATGGGGTTGAGACACACCCAGATTGGTCTCCTTAGGGGGTTAATTCGAATTTTTTGATGAGCACCATTGACATTTTCATATGGGAGCCCCACCCCTAGCATACATTATTAAATGAGCAAAGAGGGGATTCACTGTACTTACAGCTTAGTGTGCAGTCGGGCTGTTCTGTTAGAAGACTATTTTCCACTGTATCCAAGCCCATGGACAATGCTGACCCAAGGCCAACAAACTGAAAAAGGACAAAAGAAAAACAAAGTCAGAAGCGACATGGCATTTCTTACACAATGATGAGCTATATAAAACATAAGTGTCAAGTTTTCAGTTCTGCTCATTCTGTAAATATAGAGTGCTGAAAATACTGTGGACTCAGCCTGGCTTTCACATTCTGTCCAGAATGTGAGAGTATTCTAGACCTTGTGTGCAAGAGCTGTTGTACAATATTGCAATTTGTCTCTGCTTAATCTGCATAAGCTCGGTTCCTAATACATCCTTGTCTCCTTCCGATATGCTTATGCATGACTGAAAAATTGTTGTCAGGTTTCACACACTCCTTGTGAATTTTGAAGTTCCTAAACATCACACTAAAATAAAGGAGTGTCAATTGTAGAACAACAAATTTTCTTAATGTTCTTGTGATCACTCACCTCTCCCATAACAGCCATGGGTGATGCACCAATAGCTTTGGCAACTTTGTGTTCAACCAGATAAAACATGTACTCGTCATAAAGTAGCCTGATCAAATGGAACGAGCCAAAGCTGGCCGCACTTCGCAAGGTCAGGTCACGAATTATCATGGAACTAAAATTGACCAAGATAAAACAGACCAGATTATTTAACAACATGTATGGCCAAACATTTACGTTCGGTGGCAAAATAATCAGAGCATTTGTCGAGACTGAGAATTTATTTTCTTGAGTAAGGCACATCACCCTCAAAGTGCCTCTCTCCATCAAAAACAACTAAATGAAAAATGTTGAATTGTTAGGGTGATCTTAATAAATACATGTACTACAATAAAAGACTGGTGCTGCCTTTAATTCAACCTTTTCAAATAAAGGATGTATGCACATGATACGCAAAAGAGAGTTACATGTAAGTTCCAACAAGTTAAGACCCTTGCTAAAACTACAATTTCTTGAAGCTTTATACCATGACATGATTTTTTGTTTTACTTTTTACAATAATTTTACATTAGAAGTGTTTTTCCTGTACTAAAGCTTTACAAACAGTAAATTTCAAAACTACTTATTTTAGAAAGCAGTCGTACCTGTAAAATGACCACTTTAAGAGGAACTGTCTTGCTGCCTTAGGAAACTCCTCCGTCCCCTCGTGCTGCTTAAGAACTTGATCAACTACACCTTCCAACCAGCTTGCCCATTGTTCAAGAGAATTCTATAAAAAAGAAAACAAATGCTTCTAACAACAGTTATAACTCACAGTAAATCAGGTCCATGATCTTCACTCGTTCAACACCTACATGACTTAACCAGTGGATTATTAGTGATTCATCCAGTGGATAGCATTATCCAACTTTCGAACAACTGGGACCAGGTCAATAGCATGATCTACCCTTGAACAGCAGTACAAAATGACAATTTGCTGCATCGCACCTGTTGCTGGAGGGTGAGTTTAAAATCCTGCTCCAGTCGATACACCATATTGTCGTCACACTGACACACCCATGAGGCTTGCTCCTACAGGAGAAATAAACTGCAATATTAGCCTCTGAAATGGATTAGATTACTTTCAAATGCATTGAGTTAGATGGAGAACAAACTTACTCCGTTTAGGGAGTCATCAAACAGGGCTGTGCTTTATAAGCACCCAGGTGCCATAGGTGACTAATTTTTGACTTTGGGCAACTGGAAAAACTTTCTTTTTTCACATAAACTTAAGTGCTGGGCACCCAGGATTTTTGGGTTATAGGATCCTTTGTTTCCTTGTAATTTTTCTTGGACCACAGCCTTGTATTAAAACAGAAAGTTTTTTCAAAATGTCATTTAACTAACAAAATTGAAAGCTTACTTGCACATTGGCAAAGTCCACTCTGTTCAAGTCAGCCAGCATCTGACTGATCTGAGAAGAGTTCTGAAGCACAGCACGTGCAGCTTGAGCCAAATGGTTCAGTGACGTGTAGCGGCGGAGAGTCTGTGCAAATGCACTACAAGTGGATACCTGTTAGATAAAGACAGTATAGATCAACCAAAGCATTTGATAACAGATTAAACATTTGCAGTACAAAACATGGATTGCAATCATACTCACTTTGACATCAGCCATCTTTTTAGGGATCTGATCCAGGCTGTTCACCAGCCAGCCCTCAAGGCCTTTAGCAAAATTACGTACAGCTTGTGTCAGAGAAGCTGGAGGGAGAAAAAATCCCAAACTATCAATTGCTGTATTTTTCATTGACTTTGCATTGGTGCACAGTATACTTCATAGACAAAGGGAGGAGTATATTCTTGCAGGAAAATTGAATGAAGTTTAACAAATAGGTTCCATGTTGTGATGAATCTGTTCAGTTATTGATTGCGGATGATGTCAAAATGTGATAAGAACAAAAAAGTGGCACACTTGGCAATTATCACAGCCAAGTGTCACTGATGTTCTTACCACATTTTGACGTCTCATGTGATGTGATCAGTAGCTCAACAGAATCAAGGTAAATACGGAATCTATTCGTTTTATAAATAATAATAAAGAAACAAATAGAAATGCTGATGACATCACAAGGTTGTGGTCTAAAGAAAAATTACAAGGAGCCCAAAGGTTCATAACCATGAAATCCTGGGCACCCAGCACTTCAGCTTATATGGCAAAAGTAAGTTTTTCCAGTCGCCCAAAAGTAAAAGTTAGTCGCCTGTGGCACCCGGGCACTTCTAGAGCAAAACCCTGCATCATCTATATGTCTGTCCTTCAATTGATCATAAGTAAGAACCACTTAACATGCGTGAATAATTCAATCAATTGCAAAATGGATTGCACGAGTTATGTATTTTAACAGCAGCTAGGGATGAATTGTCATACCTGGAATTGGTCGTAGAACATCAGGAATAAGGATTTCAACCAGTGTCTGATATAGGAGGTGATCACAAGCCTTGATGAATGTTATCACTGGATCATACTCACACAGCTGTAGCAGTTTGCTCTGGGCTAGCCTGCTCTCATATTCTCCATCATCACTAAGAGAAATTGCACAAGCAAAAATTAATTGCCATTTTGGGTGGAGAGGATACATAGTGGCAAAGTAATTTACGTGTTAGGTTGGATTTCTGCAGTTCACTTGAACCCCGTCCATATTCCTCCTCATGTGTCGGGCTCTAGACATAATCACAGTCTAAGTCCTAGCCAGTGTGCTAGGATTGTGTTTGGGTGATGGCTTTCTAACTGAGCACTAACTGCTCTCAATTTCAGAGACAAGATGATGAAACCCACAGAATGTGCAGGCTTATTTCAACATTTTGAACAGCTGTGATCCATGACCCTGTTTTACTTGTATTGTCCCAGAGAAGCCCCACCAGGGGAGTGTCATGACAGGTATTGTATTGTACTATTACATGCAGTTATTATGATTAATTATCACTTCACTTTAACTAATTAATTCAGGGCCGTAGCCGAAAAAGTTGACTGAGGCAATGTCCATGGTTAAATTCTCTTCCTAGGTATTAAGCAGCATTTTGCTTTCCTCCTTCAAACAAGAAAAATGACAGAAACAAAAAAATTGACTGAGTCAAGTGCCTTGGTTTGCCTCCTACTGGCTACGGCGCTGTAATTGAGGAACGCTCTTGAGTATAGTGTGCACTCTTACCCTCCATCTTTTTTCTCATCATCCTCTGCTCCAGAGCCGGATTTATCTTCTGCTGGGTGTCGCCAAAATGTTTGCCACAAGGATTCCACCAAAGTAAACTGCAAGTTGACTACAACATCAAGGAAAGCCTGTAAAACAAAGAATTAAAACCATTTATGTTTCAATACCCACCACTGATAAATTAGTTACTCCTATCTGAAATCATTTGCAGTAGCAAGTCTCATATGTTAGAATGAATGACCTGATTATATTGTCTCTGAAAAAACATAAAATGTACAGACAGCTTTAAAATAGGATTCCTACCTCACAGTGTTCCCGGTACATGTCAACAAAAGAGTCAAGATCTTGGTCAGTAATCCCCTCTGTAAGAAACAAATAAGCACAAGGACATTTTAGTGTCATTATTGGGTCTCAAGGCATTCAGGTCTCCAGAACTCTTGGCTAATAACATGGGGCTCTACAGCTCTTTCATCAGCACCAAAAATTGCAACCTCTGGCCAGACCCGATTTTCTGAGCATGCACAGACTATTTGTTTCGTATACGTAGCCAATCAGACTTGCCAGATTTGATGGGAAGTCTGTGAATCAAAGACTTCCAGTGACTCTGCGCATGCTCAGAAAATCAGGTCGGGCCAGAGGTCATGATTCTTGGTGCTTACCAAAAGGAGCAAAATGTGAATTAGCTTAAACAACATAATGATTTGAATTCCATGGAATAGAAAACTGGGGATTCCACAGCAAAAATTTCAGGTTTCCAGGTCACCACCAGACCTCTGGCCAAAACTTAACTTCACGTTGCACTGACACACGACAAATCACGCCAACTTCACAAGTTATCTTTTAATGTGACAGAATCACTTAAGATTGCATGTTAATCCTTTTTTGAAGATGGGCTTTTACTCAAATTTTACATGCACTGTTCACCTAGCTCCAAATATTTTCTTGAAATTTCAAGCACTGATTACCTGGAAGAGGGCAATCTTTGAGGTCCAGTTCCTCAAACTCTGGCAGACCCTGTGTGACATCACCAAGGTATTGCTGGTGCTGCTGCATCTGGCTCTGTTGTGCTTGCTGATCAGCTGACACTGCCGGGGAGTGTGATGCTGCCTCACCTGTGTCAGTAGAATCCAACCTGGCAGCAGGCTTCAGTCTGTGACAAAGTAAAGAGATGTCAATGAATTTATGTGTTTTACAATGACTAACCATGCAAAATCAAAATGAGAAATGGTGTTTGTCCACAAGAAACAAAAGGATTAAAAAAGTTGATTTTTGTGGGAAATAGAGGAGGGGCTATTGTCAATACAAATAGTCAAGATTCAAATAAATTTCTCTGCCAACTATTTTTTTTTTAATTACCTTTTCTGTGTGGATGGTGACTGTCTCATGGCTACCTGAGCTTCATCTGACAAAGCATTGAGTGGTGAGCTTGGCTTAATGCGTATTCCATAATAATGATACTTGGAGTTACCCCTGCAGTGTCAAAAGTAGAGCATTTGATAAGACTTGTTAGGCTGTGCGCAAAACTGGTTCAAAGCAATGATTGAAACAGAAATTGAGAGAGTCAAATTTAGAATCAAAAGTTAATCAAAAGTCAATTAATTGATGATTGAAAGTTGTTGATCCAGTAGTTCTTTCTTTCCAAATTTTTGGTTTCATTTGTTACTTTCGTCTAATTTAAAACATGACATAAACTAAACCATATAACTTTAACCTTCCAACTTAAAAATCTGCATTATTTTGATAATGGTGACAAAATGATGCCAAAACGTCATGTGCATGTATTAGTGTTATATTTCTTTAAACACATAAAATGAGCAGAACAAGAGTTTTGTTACATGTAACTTACTCTAATTTTTAGTATTACCATGTTTATCTTTTCAAATTTATATGTCACAAGCATCTTGATTCTGTTGAAACACTAATTTTAAATGTAAAAGATTTGCTTTATGCGAAGTCTACAATTTCCATCATCTCATTAATATTGTCATTTAAACACTAATCAGCCAATCCAGAAATAATATGATTAGACCGTAAAGGAAATAAGACCAGTTGGAAATGAAAAACTGTCTACACATCATCAGACAAGGAAAACCTAGCAGGTGCAATGGTTGAATCATTAGAACTCGGAATTGTGTGAACAAGGCAAAAATGTTTGCTAATGCATGCTCAAACAAGATATCAAGAACAGGTTATACTGTAAGTGGAAAGGAAATATTATGTATTTTATTAGGAGCAAATATTAGTTCAACAGTTTCTGCTATATTTAATGATGACATTTAATGCTAAAAGATAATCTGAAAATAATAGCACTTGACTGCTATTTAAGAATACAAGAAAATAAACCTGATTTTCTCATCAAAATCATTACTTTCCACAGAAGAAATCTTATTCATGGGTTTCATTAACGTTTTTAGCAAGAGGGCAACTGGTCTTCACAGGTGGGCAAAACTATTTGAAATGAACTTTCTTTCTAAGAAAAACTTTCCTCTAGATGGTCAAACCAGGTGGCCAAAATCATTCTCACAGCCAGTCAATTTGCCTGGTGCCCGGCCCTTAATGAAACCCCTGCTTATCACATTTAACTTTACCAATCATACTTCATTACAAATATGTACAAAAGCTTTAATTTGGGGATTTCTGAGGAATTTTTGTGAAACTCTTCCTTCAGGGCCATGAAAATTTATTTCACAAATAACAATAATTGCTATAATATTAATAAAATACATTTTCATAGGCCTGAAGGACAAATTTCAATATGCACAAAGGACACCTGTAGATTAAAGAAAATCAAAATACAGTAGGACCCTGCTAGTTCGAACTTGGTTATTTCCCTTATTTTGAACTCAAAACAATTTCCCTTGGATTTGTTCTTCAGTCATTTACTATCAGTCATGTCAAACTCCTGCTATTTTGAATTATATAATGACCCAAGTTATTCTCACATTTTGATTGGTTCTCGCCTACGATCTATTAGAGGACAGATGCACGATTGACGTCATCATTTCAAAGTTTTTCCCTCTGTGTTTTAAAATGGCGAAAAGATTTGAGAATTTAGATAATATTTTACATGACTGGGCAAAAGATCAGGTACAAGAAAGTCTTGTCCAGGCATTGAACAGGTACCAGAAGCATAGTCTAGCAGGAAGAAGAAAGATAAAGCCGTTTCTTTTTTAGAAAATGACTCAGAAAAAATACTTGAGCAGTCTCATTCAGCAGTCGAGTGAGACTAAACCAAACATAAATTAAAAATTAGTCTTGGTAAGCCGAGAACCATTGCTTTATCTCGAATTTAACAAACCCAATAAACAAAATGTTTATGAGATTAATTTATTTAAAACATTGAACTTTTCTCAGTCTCAAAATAATTGTTGACACAGTGATTGTCTGGAATAAAACATCAAAACCACTTCTTAAAATCACTTAAAATAAACACATAACCTTGCTTTCCGATGCGAATGTTCCAGTCCATTTCAGGGCACAGCAGCGAGCAAAGTATAGCTCACTACAGCTCACGGCCAACTGTATCGCAGCTAAAAGGTGTCTTCGACACTATTTCAAACTGATTTGAGAATCACCAACCACAGAGAACAATTTCCACCATCACTAATGCTCCTTTCATTCAAAACTCGAATCAAATGGCCTCCAGGTTGACCGCAGCCGCAATTTTTCCGAGCGTAGTTTTTGAACTCCTGCAATATTCCAGGCAACATCCAAGCTTTTTGGCTCACAGGGCTGCTCTGATGACAAAAACTGACTTGACTTATCCAGCATTTTCTTTAAGATTTGTAGATTTTGCAGTTCAATTCTGCTTTCGCTGTAAGTTTTCATTCCACAAGAAGTGATGCTTGAGTCAAGTTTGACAGTGGTGTGATTTTCCTGGACCAATCACAGTTCTTTGCTATGCATAGCAACCAATGAGATTGCTTCAATTTGTATAGACAATAGATTACGTCAAATTCAAATGGCTTTTTTTGTGTTCGCCAAAGTGGGCAAAGGCCAGCTTTCGAGTTATGTTGAGAGATTTTGAAATGAAAAAAGCTTTATCTGTAGTAGACAGTTTGTTTCGTTATTATATAAAACAAATAGATTCCATGTTGCCATGTGTCTGTTCAGTAATAGATCACAGAAGATGTCACAATGTGGTAAGAACATCAGTGACACACTCGGCTATCGCCTTGTGTGCCACTTTTTTTGTTCTTACCACATTTTGACGTCATCTATGATCTATTACTGAGCAGATGTACAGCAACATGGAATCTATTTGTTAAGTATTTTGCATTACCCCCTAAAGTTTGAAATGGTGGGATTCAACTGTAACAAAAAAAAAAAACATGTTTAGTGATCAGAAGTACATGTAACTTATCCTTACCTTGTGCCTAATCGTCTGGTTCTTAATCCCATGAACACTGATCTGATAAGCTTTCCAAAGCTTGCGGCATTCACTGCATCTAGCTTGTTTCCCTGGCAGTGTTGAAGGTAATGATTGTACAGAGTACTACGTGGTAAACTCACTCCTTCTGCTGTCTCATAGTTGTCGACCAACCATTGTACCTTTGAATGCACAATCGGATTATAAATTTTTCCACCTGAGAACAGGTACTATATCTATGAGAACAGGCCAAAACATAAGAAACTTGTTGATTTTAATTTATTTTAATCAAAATTATACAAGCCAAGGACAAGAAGGAATACATGTAGTTACTAACATTTTTAGAGAGTCAATTTAAAATTTTAACCCAAAGTTACTTCTGATCCATAAAATGATGCTCTTACACTATTTTTTGTTTTATTTTATTTTTATTTTTTATTGAGATGTTATGTAATGTAATGATGTACATGACCAACTTTAAGTGAATGTTTGCCACATGTGAACCATCCTAATCCTTATGTATTAAATAACTAGAAAACCTAAGAGAAACTTCACTAAAACTACACTGTAAATCTCCAACCTGAATCTAATTTCCTTCTCCGCACTGATTTACATCTAATCGAATTATGATAATTTATGTTACACCAAGACTCACTAGTTGGTAAGTTATTACACTTCTGTTCCCTATTTGCTGGAATGAAAATAATTTATGTCAATTCATGATGCATCGGGAAATTAAATGTTGATCAATCCACTCTTGTAGATAAATGAGTTGACCTTTTACTGAAGGTGTTAACGCCTTCAGAAGGGAACTTACTGTCGCAGGAGACGCCCTGGTTGTGTGCGTTATTGGGTGTCGCTGTGCCTGCATGGTTGTCCCAGCAGGAGTAACCTGTAAGAATGTCTGTCCACTTGTGACTGCCCCTGGTGTTGTGGCGGCCGTAAAATTTTGTGCTGCTTGGCCTGCATCAAGATAAGGTGCTCCTGCTTGCTGTGCAAACATCGTGCCATCACTGTAATGGTAAGCATTGCCCCTGAAGGATATCAAGAACAAAAAAGTGACGATTTCAATAACTAGCTTGGAAGGTTTAAATTTAACAAAAGCCTAACTCTGTGACTTTGATGCATCTCTAGATGGTTCAATATTTTCATAACCATCCTGTAATGCTTGTTTAAGCACAACAGGAAAGATTGGCATAAACACAGTCAAACATCACCAAGGTCAAGACGAAGTGTACACATTACGTCAAGGTTTAAATCTACTTTCGGTTTAAAATTTTTAAAACTAGTCTGGGATTTTTATTTCCTTTTGCTTCAGATTATGATAAGGAATACAAGACAAGGAAAAGTAAAAATCAAAATGGTTTGAAGATAAATTCAAATTGCAACACAGACACTGCCAAGAGGCTTAACAATTGCAGAGTCCAGAAAAAAAGGCAGAATTCTCCATATATAAGTTAGCAATTATCACATGTAACATCAGTGTCTAGATGAATTATCTGTTTAGATGGATTTCATTATTACTCAACTTTCTACCAGGCTCACAATCTGCTACAGATTTCAATAATATAGTTCATTTCTTTGTAGTCTCCGTAATTCATAAGAATAATTATTATTGTAATATAAAATATTTCTTAACACGTATAGCGTAATAACAGAAGTATAATATTATTTGATTGCACTTCAAGAATTTCTTTGAAAAGCTTGAAATGTTTTATGTGTGAAACTTTAACTATCAAGGGGTTTTAACTTTAAGCTTAAACCATGAAAAAATCGGGTAAAGCATTTCAAAATTGCAGAGTGACAAACACAAAAGGAACAATAACCTAAAATTTTGTAACAATTAATAATTTCAGTAAATGTGAACTAGCAACTAAGATATATGCTGAGTTACAATATTCAAGTGTGTCTTTATTTCTGGATCTTAGGGCTAACATAATGTTGCGCTGATTAATTTTTAATGATGAATTTACCAGAAATAAAACTGAATTGGAGCTCACACCAAACAAAGCAGAGGGAATTGAAGAAGAAACATAATCACACACACAGATCCTGTTGCCACAATAAATAAATTAAAATTTCTCTGAGAGGCATGCAAAGAATGAGTCATGACATTATGAGCAAGAATATGCCTCAATTCAAACGAATCAATTGACTTGGTTGTTTCCAGTTTATGTGTAAGTTTACTTATCCAGGTTGTACTACCACAAGTTTATAACACTTGCATAAGGTTAAGAAAATCAAAGTTTTGCCAGAAGAAATATTGTAATTCAAGACTATCAAATGTTTCTCCTTAAAAACATATTGAAACAGCATAACTTCCACCTGAATTAAAGGTTTATCCACACAGCAGTTCATGAACAAAACCCTAAACCTTGAAATTTTTAAGAATGCACAAACTTAAGACAAAACCTCGGAACCAAAACTAAGTTGATAACGAATAGCTTCTCCGTGCAATATCAGATGAAAATAAGCCACTAACCATTTTCACAATGGTAGGCCTTATGCATGTATATTATAACTGAAGCAGAACTGAAAGGAAATTGTAAAAATGCTGAAATAACTCACAAATAAGTCGAGACAGGCATCATGTGGGTAAGACTGGCCATAAAACGTAAAAAGCAAGGACAAAGTAGCTCCCTCCTTTATTGAAGATCCTTCCAGCCAACTGAACTTGCAAAATTGATTCTCTTTCTCATTGATTCATTCACAAAGGCTGCATGGGTTGCCATGGAAAAAAGTGTGCTCCCTCGGTAAAATGCTATATTCAGAATACTAATTCCACTTTGCTAAATAAACATGACCCATCAATGGGCAAAAGGTTTCTAATGAATGCAGAGGTCGTTCCAACATCGCAATGAGAAAAACAATATCCAAGAGAAACTAGAAATTTCTACGGTAATTGTCAAAGCACAGTTTCTGTTTATTTAGATGTTTTAGCCGAAGAGTTTGAAATCAAAGTTTCCTCAATTTAAATATTAGACTTAATACTTCTGTTGGAAAAAGAGTTCCTTCCTGGATATATAAACTCAAGTAATATTTTGAGGCACAGAAACGAGCTTTTATATAAATAACACAATTTTATTTAATCTTTCAATATTGTTATGGAAATTCCATATATGGAACACAATTATCATAAATTAAAATGCATGTTACATTAATTTGAATAACATTTTCGTTATTTTTCAGTTTCTTCAAGCTTGTGACAAACTTGGGATATCATTAGGTAAAA
>NC_138158.1:4601720-4731720 GCF_964199315.1 Orbicella franksi | reverse complement strand
TCAAACTTTTTCGACACAGGATTATTACGTTTAGAAATTTTTAAATGTCCACAGCGATAGCCCTTATTCGTTTAATTGAGTTATTATCAGACGTTGACAAAGATTACGTCAGTGGGCTTGTGTTTGTTGACTACAAAAAAGGCCTTTGACGTAATTGACCATGACCTCCTTTTAACAAAACTTGAGGGATACGGTATAGCATGCACGTAACTCCCCCCAATTGAGAACTCTTTGATCGGTAGGAAACAATCAGTTGTTACTTGTGGACCGGGTGCAGTCAGAACACAGGCTAATTACACATGGCGTCCCCCAGGAATCGGTCCTGGGGCCGGTATTATTTATTATCTTTGTAAATGATCTTCCTCATCTACGCTAATGATACTACGCTGAGTGCTTCTGCTGCAGTTTCAAATCTCCCGGCGGTACAGCAGCGACTGCAGGAAGACTTAAACGAAATAGCAAATTGGACATCCGAAAATAGAATGGTGCTGAATACTCACAAGACAAAAACTCTTCTTGTAACTGACAAGCGCTTGGAAAAGAAAATACCAGACAAGGCCCTCAAAATTGCATGTAACGGTAGCGAGATTGAGCAAGTCACCTCACAGAAGTTACTAGGAGTAAAATTAGACAGCCAACTAAATTTCACTGAACATATTGATGACGTTTGCAAAAAAGTGTCACAAAGGATTGCTGTACTTAAACAGATTAAGCGTAATTTGCCCCTTGCAGAGCACAAGCTGTATTTTAATGCCTTGAGTAAGCCTATAATGTTGT
The DNA here is from genome assembly GCF_964199315.1 of Orbicella franksi. Classification (NCBI taxonomy): domain Eukaryota; kingdom Metazoa; phylum Cnidaria; class Anthozoa; order Scleractinia; family Merulinidae; genus Orbicella; species Orbicella franksi. Next base: position 4,730,943 of record NC_138158.1, on the reverse strand, counting down.
ATGGATCTTGCGTATGAACCACAGCGACGGAAGAGAACGCGAAACGTATTTTTAAACTGCAAAAGCGTGCAGCTCGTGTTATCTTGACAGATTTTAGTGAAAGGAGTGCGGAGCTTTTTAGACGGCTTGACTGGCTGCCATTGAAGTATGAAGCAATATCTTCAAACGTGTAGTTTAATATTTAGCCGCATAAAACACGAACAAGACTGTCCAAGCTATATAACGAACCTATTATCTAGAAATGCAGATACCAGGAGTGTCACCAGAGCTAGCCGCCATGGAATGTATAATTTGATGTGTCCACGTTATAACAGGGAAACTGAAGGGGTGCGTACTTTTCAAGTTCGCGGGGTTAAGCTTTAGAATGCGATTCCAATCGATGTATGAAAGAAAGACACTGTTAGCGCTTTTAAACTGCTCTTAAAATATATTTTTAGCCTAGTTGCAACGTGTATAAATGTCCTTTTTTATCCTAAAATTTTAATGTATATACTTTTTTCTTATTCTCTAGTATTTTTAATTTTTAATTTGCTGTATTTATCTTAGTATTATTAATATTTGTAATTTAGATTGAGGGCCACTGGTTTCACAGTCTTTACTGTCATGTGCTATCCTCTAAAAAGAAAATTGTTACTTACTTACTTACTAACTTAGTTGTTATTCATGTCACATAAGCAGAGAAATTGAAAATACAAAACGTAACATATCAAAATCTTTCCTCCTACGTTTGTTGGTTCATCAGTACTTACTCATGACTTCTTCAAGACTAGATACTGTTTCGCAAAATTAGACAAGGAAATCTTCAGTTGGATACTTGCTTCACCAAGTAGAAGATGGTGTTCCACGTGCTCTTAGAAACTAATCCACGCTCTGAGGTCTGGAAAAATTGCTAGTGGACGCAACAGCGGAACGTGAGTTCGTTTAGCAGTTTCTCTAGACTTCAAATGTGCATTATTGTCCTAAAAAAATAAGGAACATCAAGTTCCATTTGGTTTAGAATAAATAGAAATAGAAATTATTTTTTTACGTTCGTGCTCTATGATTTTCAGCTGTGCATCTATAAAGAAAATAATGCACACTCGACTCCAGTAGCGGGTATACATCAGCGATATTCTAAAGGTAAATATAGGATTGTAGGATTCCGTTCTAACTTCAACGTGAGTCTATTTAAAATCGTTGGAAAAAGTTACAGCAATAACTTTCTGACTTCCTGTCTCACAGAATTCCTGCCTGCCTGCATGCATGACTGACTGACTGTCTGTTTGTCTGTCTGTCTGTCTGTCTTCCTTGTCTGTATGATAGATACTACAGGCCGATACTGTCCCAATCTTTCTGTTCAAAGATCGTTCTTAGGTCTGTGAGTATGATTTTACATTGATGTGGTTGCTCTGGTTGTTCGATGAATGTTCTGCTTTTCTGGTGCATGTTAGTCAATTTGTTTTATTTGTTTGTTTGTTTTGTCGTTTCATCAGTCTTTCTTTCTTTGAGTAATTAGCTGTTCACCTCTTGATAATTGGGGGAATTTAATTTACGCACCTTGTCAGAAGATTCTTCGTTTCAGTGTTTGCAAAATTAAGCTCATTTGCAATTATTATTATTATTATTATTATTATTATTATAATCATTATTATTTTTTCATCTTTTAACATCATGGCTAATTAATTCAATCAGATTGTAAACGATTTTACTGTGTATCATATTTTTCTTTTATCATTGTAAAACCATTCATTAGTTTCTTAAGTTTCTTTTTCTTTTCTTTTCTGATCCAAATTTTGTTGTTATACGTTAGTTTGTAGGTCCACATCAGCTTCTTAGCTGTCTTTTAATGACCTACATAATAAATAAAGTATGTATGTATGTAATTTTGTGCCCACGTGGGTAGAGTAGCCTTGATTGTTTTAAAACCCTTTTTTTACAGATATTGTTGATAATTTCTACTGCACAATACATGCAGCTACTGCAAAGAAGTATAAATGGTTACTTAGTGTTCCTCTTGTGGTTCTTTAGCTCTTTGGTATTCTTCGACTCAGTGAAAGTATTTTTCTCTTCACACACTTATACACTTGCAAAATTTTTTCTTTATGTACTGTTACACTTACAAATTTTTTCTTCAAATACTGGATAGACACTTAGAATTTTTTTCTTCAAATACTAGATGGAAACTTAGAAAATTTTTTCTTCACACATTTTTACACTTAGAAATTTTGTTCTTCATACCCTTTTACACTTAACAAAATTTTTTCTTCAAATACTAGTCAGACACTTCAGAATTTTTTCTTCGGAAAAATGTCTTACTTCAACTTTGAAAATTTTCGAACCTTGTTTACGTCTTGTAAATTTAAACGCTTTCTATATCATAATTTTTAAACACACGGCATTCATGGAATCAGGTTTAAAAGTAGGATGTTGTTGTAAGTTAATGTAATATTAGGATTAGAAATTTAGGTTTAGGATCTTAGACATTTTATTGGAATTTATTGTACCTGATGAATTTTTACTGTCTATAGATAATGATAAAAGATTAAAGATTGTGCTTATTATTTACTTACTATCTGCAATCTGTTTGATGGTGTATAGTTCTGGTTCGCCATCTGTTTCTGTTTCTGTCTCTCTGCCAGTTGTTGAGAGTGAATAACACCTCTTAATTCCCGAAATTCATATCTGTATATGGTTTTCAGCCTTTCGCTTTTTTACATTATCTTCCCCGTTAAGATGTGTTCTAGTCTATCTCTTTGTGACGGTTTTCTATGTGCAAGGCAGTCAGTGTAGATTTGTTTTCAGTTCTGTCTCCCTCTTCAATTTGTTTTCTGTCTTTCTGTCTGTCTGTCTCTCTGCATTCCGTCTGTCTGTCTCTCTGCATTGACCACTATAAACATTCAACAACAACAATATTCTGTCTCTTTGCCTGTCCATCTGTCTGTCAGTTTACCTGTCTTTTAGTCTTTCAATATTTCAGTGTTTTCAGTGCTTTTTCATCTTTCGTGTCTTTCAGCCTTTCAGGCCTCTCCGGTGTTTTCAACTTGTCACTCTGTTGTTGTCAGTGTCAATCAGTTAGTCTTTCAGCTCTATTTTCGGTCTTTCACTCAGATCTTTTAGATTTTTCAGATTTTTCAGTCTGTCACTCTTTTCTCTCTCTATATCTAACAGTCAGTCTTTCAAGTCTTTCAAAAATTTTGTTCACGAGTCTTTCAGTCTATTTTCAGTCAGTCAGTCGGTCAGATTTTTCAAGTCTTTCAATTCTCAAATACCTCAGACTTCAGTCAATCAGTCCGTCTATCAGCCAACCAACCAGCAAGTCAGTCAGTTAGTCAGTCAGCCAGCAAGTCGGTCAGTCACTCAAGCGGTCAATTAGTTAGTCAGTAGGTCAGTCAGCAAGTCAGTCAGTCAGTCAGTCAGTCAGTCAGTCGGTCGGTCGGTCAGATTTTTCAAGTCTTTCAATTCTCAAATACTTCAGGCTTCAGTCAATCAGTCCGTCCATCAGTCAGTCAGTCAGCCAGCCAGCCGGCACGTCAGTCAGTCATTCATTCAGTCAGTCAGTCAGTCAGCCAGCCAGCCAGCAAGTCCGTCAGTCAGTCAGCCAGTCAGTCAGTCAGTTAGTCAGTCAGTCATCACTCAGCCAGTCAGTCAGTGAGTGATATCGTCAGTCAATCAATTAGTCATGCGGTAGGTCAGTCATTCATGAGCAATCAATCAGTCAGATAGACAGAAAGTCAGTTAGTCAGTCAATCAGCCAAACAGACAGTCGATCAGTCAAACCATCAGCCAGCCAGTTAGTCAACCAGTCAATCAGTTTGTCAGGCAGCAAGCCAGTCATTCAGTCAATCAGCCAGTGAGTCCATTACTAAGGTTGTCAGTCACTCAGTTGGTCAGCCAGACAATCAGTTAGTCAATCAGTTAATTAGTCACTCAGTCCTACCTTCAGGTATTTCAGTCTTCCAGTTTTTTCAATCTTTCAGTCTTCACGTTTGTTGTCTGGTAGAGTCTTTCAGATTTTTCAGGTCCTTCAGTCTTACAGTCAGGTCATTTATACTTTACCTGTTTCTGTTCTTTCAGTCTCTCCGTCTCTCTGACTTTCACATCTTTCAGACCTTTCAGTTTGTTGTCTGTCAGTGTCAGTCAGTTAGTTAGTCTTTCAGTTACTCAGTCAATCTGTTAGTCAGTCAGCACATGGCATATTGTATAACCCCTCAGTTTATAAACAAGAATATTATGTATTTTAACTAAATGATAACAATCTATACAATTCGTTTCCAAATGTCAAAGAATTCAGTCGAACTAGCATAAGAACAAGAATCCCTTCTATGTTTACTTTAAGTCCAACACTGTGGTTCACACCATCGGTGCCATCGTAAACTATTTTCACTTCAAATGTGTTGCTGTAGTTTGTGGTTTAATTCTATGAAATTGTTTCCAAATCTCAAAAGAATTCATTCTAACCAGCGTGAAAACGAGAATCTCTTCTATGCGTACTTTAGTTCAATGCTGTAGCTCGCACCATCGTAAATCATTTTCTCTTTCAAATGTCAAACGCGTTGCTATAGTATTTGGTGCCCTGTTAGAGAAAATTGATATGTTATTGCAGTTAAATCGCAGGTGCATTCTACTTAACGTTGCAGCTGTCTATTTAGTCTAGTTTTTAGCTACTGGAAAGAGAAGCTCAGTTTACCCACCCACTCAGATTTTTTTCTTTCGTTTCTATTTCTACACTCTTTTTTTTATAAGAACATATTTTATAAGAATATCGAGGCTGAATTTGTGAAATGCTAAGAACATTTTATTAATAAACCCGAGGCTAAGATTTTGAAAAGAATATAATTTTTGTGTTGAAAATTAGTAAACACAACTGTTGCCATTTTATGGTTTTAGCTAAACTGTATAAAATAATTCCTTTCCCTAAACATCAAAACTAGCCAAAAAACAGCAAAACAGCATTAGGTGTAAGTTCGAGGCTAAGTTATGTTTGAGACATTAGGCTTTTTGCCTGCAGTTTGGCTCCAAAATCATTTCAACTAAGAATATTCACAAGAATATCTTCACCCCAAAATCGGCAGGGAAATACAAATATTCAACCTGGGCCGGAAAAACAATATTTTTATATAAAAAGAAAAGAGTGTATCTCTATTTTCTTTTAAATTTGTCGCTCAAGACGTGTTTTCTCCAATCTATTCCTTTGTTTGCTTTCAAAACTAAGCTTATTTAGACTCTGCAGGTTTTACTTTCCCTTTGTATGTTTGAAGAACACTTTTTTTTTCGGTAATGCTTTCCTAAGCGTCTTTTCTTGCCCCTGTGTATCAACAAAGCATGGATAGGAACTATGACTTCTTCCCGAGATGTCTGTCATGATAATAATGCCAAAAAGTCTTAAGACGAACTCTGACTGGAAATCGAGTAATTTCAGTTTGAAGTGGACAAAAACCTTGCACCAGAATAACATTAGGTATTTTACAGTCCTTTTGACATTTTCTTAAAGCTAAAGATACAAATAATAGCCTGAAACAACTCCGGAAACAATTTCCCAAGGGAACTCGAGAAAATAAATTTCAAAGTTCAGAGGAACTGTGCAAACACAGGTAAAATGTCATCATCAGTTTCATTTCACCAGTACTTTGAAGTATTTCATATGAACTTCACAATTTGTTTTCGACATTTGCTGTTGTTAGAAAGATATTTAAACAGTCGCACAGAAGTTTGCAATACAATGTAAATAATCTCAGTACAAAGGTTTTGTCCACCTGTTACTCGAACTTCTGGTGGATTCCTTCTTAATTCTTCTCTGTGCAATTTTCACTACGCTGTCTGTTCTCCTAACGAAGAGTGTCTCTGAACAAACCTCTCAACATCACATTTTGTTTCATTCGCTCTCAGGACATTTTATCGGGGAATTTAGTTTGAATTGGAATTTTTCCGGAAATGCAATAATTCAACACAACTTAAGAAGAAAGATTTCCAAGCAACACTGACGTTCTGCCGGACAGACAACAAACTGTTATTGATACTGTTTACTTTTCCGCAAATAATTAAATAAATACATCGCACGTCAAAAAGGAAAGAATAAGTTCCACGATCGAAGCAAACGCTACTACGCATCTTAATGGAAAAACGACAAACTGCGGGAGACCGCAACAGTGGGATTACATCTCCATTCGCGACAAAAACGAGCACGAAGCAAAATCTCTTTGGGGTTTGTACATGATGTGTTCAACGTCGATTCGTTTGAGTTTCTAGTTTTAAATTTGAAACAAAGTTCTTTATATAGTCTCACAGCCCTTGTGTTCGTCCTTACGTATATTAGTTTCGGGAAGTTGCCACTTACCTTTCAAGGCTTTAGGGGGTCAATACTTGAAAACTTTCAATTCACTTATCGTTCTCAGCTGTTTTGTTCATGTTGAGGGTTTTGTTTGTTCTGTTTTCCTGCCTTCCTGGCTGTTCTTATCTAGATCATCTAGGTTAAAGTTCTGGCTACTCCAAAGTATACCTTATTCTAATAAATTTTCCTCCAGTGATGCCAGCACTATCAAAAACTAAAATGACTCGACAAACCTCGCCAACTAACAACGCCCAGTGGAGCACAAAGGAAATTGTCAGGATTCAAAATAGCTTCTAACCATCGTAAACATTTTTTTTTTATGTTATTATTGTTACTATTTAGCATTCCTCTCTGTGGGATGAAGGGATATCATTACTACGTTATATGATTCCTCAGCTGTTTCTTCTGAAATATTTTTCAAGTCCATCTGTTTCATTCAGGTATTCAAACCGTATCTTGGAATGAATATACTAAGTTATTTAGTTTTCCGCTCAAGTTAGGCTAGCGCTTAACGATCGAACTTTGTGATGTGACTTGCGCCCTTCAACTCCTTTACTTAAAAAGAGTCCTATCTTCTTGTTGGAACCCTCTTTTAACCACAACTAGATCTTCCATTAAAATAACACCATCATTTTTGCAACGAGCCACCCGTTTGCCTCATGGCAATCTTTGAACTGCCATATTCGTTACGGTAAACTACTCAACTCCACACCAGTTTCTCAGGTTGTGAAAATAAATTTATCTTTTTGTCTGACAGCGTGCGTCTTGGGTGAAACTGCAATATTTATTCTACGCCAAGGTCCTTAAGCAAAAAACGACAGCTGAAGGCTCACGACCTCACAGCTGAGGAAGAAAGTCATACCTAGCAGTCCTCGCTATTTGCTTTGACAATGAAGTCCCTAGATATCTATCTGCATTTTTCAACTTAAGTTTTAAAAAAAGGTCAACAGTCGTATAAAATCCTGTTCCTAAGCTACAGCAAAAATTGACAAAAAACGTTATTCAGTTAGCCTACACTAGACAGTGTGTATTTCGTCCGAGAACGTGCTAGAGAGGTTTAAGTCTTAGGAACAATAGTGTTCAGTGTTATCTTAAATAATTTAAGAGAACAGCTTGAAGTATTCAAACGTCAGGAATGAGTGAAGTTTTTTTCTTTTTTTAGGCCCTGGGTGACGTGTTGCAGCAACAAAACAACTGCGCAAAACCACAGTGAAGCTATAAGTTTTTACTAAAATATATTTTCTCTGAGGTAGAATACTATTTTCCGGTTCCGCAAGGAACTAGTTACGCCTGAATTTGGGAGAAAAAAAGTTGTCTTTTGCAGGAAAAAAAAAACGGCGTGAACAAAAGAATGTGCAAACAAAAGGTAGCAGACAAAAACAAGGGTAAATTAATTCTGGGAACTTTGGCGAGTTGGCTTTCAAGTGAACTTCAGATCAGAAATTCTAACTGACGTTTCCTCTAGACAGCTCGAGCTTAGTGCAGTGCTGCTAACAAAAACATAGAAATAAACTTACGGTAAAGATACTGGTCGTAGTAGCTCGGTGGTCGAGCTGCAGCGAACGGATAAGGTTGACTGTAGGGAGTCGGTAGTCGGCAAATTTGCGGTGCAGGCTCGGATTTGATAGCGGCGGAGGGAAAATCACCGGGAAAATTCACAAAATCATCCACGTCGAACAAGCAGGCTTTTCTCTCCTCCCTCTTAATCGTACGGTTCGAGCACATGTCAAGATAGTTGAAAAAAGCTGGGCCGTAACCAAGATCCTGCAGGACAGCCATCATGACCTCATGCTCTTTCACAAAGCTTCAAATGATAACTGGCAAACACTGCACCATCTGATGTTTTGAACTTGTCATTAGCATAATGTTGCTGAGAACTTGTAGCGTCCTTAGCAACCCTTCGGGCACGATTTTCGATATTAGTCGAGGATGAAATACTTGAGATTACAAAATATGAAGTCTTCTCAAATCCTGGTTGTATAAAGCACTGAGAGCGTAAATTTGTTCACGAACTTAAGCTGCAGTAGCATCACAAAATCCGTGAGTCCAAAGTCAAAACTTCCAAAGTTACCTTTTTCAGTTCTTTACAGAAACTTCGCTAAGAAGGATGCCGTAAATCTTTCTTGTAATAAAGCGAAATCTCGCCTATACGATGTATCAAGTTTTATTAATTTTTTATTACAATTTTAACTCTTTCGCTGAAAACGTATAGCGCCCGTAGAGAGCAAAAGAGCGAAAGTTAACAAATGCGCCATCATGTTTACAAGGTTACGGAAGGCTAGAGATTAAAACCGAAAATAACCTTCAGTTTTCCGCAGGAAGCAAATTAGTGGAATTAGCCGAAAACCACAGGAGCGAGAAATATAAACAACCTCAAATACGTCATAGAAACGTGATGGGGTTATTTATTGACGCAAGACATGACCCATTATTTTACTTCACCTGCTTTGCGAAAAAAACCGCATTGCGCGAAATCTTTCAGACAAAAGCTTCATCCGGTTTATTCTTTCCAATTGTCACGCTAACTTGGGCGTACGATTCTTGGAAACACGAAAGTTTACATGGTGAAATGTAAACAATTGTAAATCTAGCACGATTTTTCACTGTTTTACGAGACAAGACAAGACCTCACTTCTTCATTCTACGAGAGGAGTTAGTTGACGAAGCAAGTTAAAAGAAATATCAAGAAAACGTTCTGAACTGTGTTGTTAAACACTTTAAAGAGTTAAACTATACATTATAGCGCACAACAGCTTTTGGGCATACATGGTCTAACACGACGAAAAACAATCAACCTTTTCGTCGAAATGTCCGCTTTAGGTTGAAGTTTTCCCTGCGCTCTAGTAGTGCCTGTCGAAGCGCTCTAGCAGCATGCTGGTGGTCACACGCGAATCATCGCGCGCATTTCACGTGCCGCCGCGCGTTCCACCAGCTTAGCGGCGCGCGATGCAGAGAGAGGTGAAACATTAACATGAAAAAACAATTACGCCTACGTGTAGTAAAGGTACATAACGGCAAAAACCCAAGATGAGGGGGCTGAAAAAATCTTCAGGCGCTGTTTACAATTGGGTACAGTACGACTGAATCCGAAAAATTGCCGGCTAACGTTTTTAGAATGGGTCACACGTGGGGTAAGGAAAACTGTAACGCGAGCGCGAGAAGAAGCCCTCGATGCAAACGCGATTGTGCGGCGAGAACGTGAAATTTTGTGCGAACATAAGACAAAAGTGATATAAATTACACAAGCATTCATTTTCAAACGATACGAAAATCTTTAAAGTGAAATTATGAAAACGACGAATGGATTTCCGCTGTAGTCAGAGGAGGCTCAGAGGTGGAGTCCCTTCTTGTCGCCTAGGATACCATGGATCGTTTGTCGTGGTCGCTCGTAAAGTCTCAATTCAATTTGACAAAATGGTTTACGATCGTTTCAATTGCGCTCGTCCACAGAGTTTCTAAGACTTATATACAACTGTAAGAAGTGTTTCGAGTGTTTTTCACAAATTTCTTCACAAGTGTCCAAAAGAAACAATAGGCAAACAGAGAACACAAACAATGCCCCAGCCCTAAGAACAAAAGAGGTGCAGATTAACAAGAACGAATCAAAATAGAGGTTTTAAAGAGGTGCAGATCAACTGACATTCTACCATTCAAAAAAGGCAATTTCAAAAGATGCAGTTTCTATGAATTTACAAAACCGCACTAATCATGCATAGTGTCTAGGCCCGGTCCACACTACGCCGGAGAAATTTGAAAAACGCAGCTTTATTTCTCCGGTTAGGCCTATCGTCCACACTAGTCCGTCACGAAAACGGGGCTTTTCGAAAACGCTCTTCAAACCGGAGGAATTCGAAAATGCTGGCTTTTCGTTTTCGTGTGGACAGAAAACATTTTGAAAACGGAGCTTTTCGAAAACGATAGCGTCACGGATTTCCCTGACCGAGTTTTCTTCAAACCCCAATCCAAAAAGACCGGTGATTGTTACGTTTTTTAGTTCCTCCGAAGTAGTGTGGACGGAAAAATTTGACGCGTTTTCAGAGTGAAACCTCCGTTTTCAAATTCCTCCGGAGTAGTGTGGCGGGGCCTAATAAATCTGCAAAATCAGTCGACCGTGAGACACAGTAACGGGAACACCAGCTACGAGAGACAAGAAAGAAAGAGAACAATATATTGACCTCGCCAATTCATAAGCACTGACCCTTGGTTTGCCTCCATGGATATCAGAAAAAATACAGTGCACTCAACCGAACACGTGTCTGATGATTTCAACTTCGCTAAGTAACCCAGTAAATAGTAAAATCAATTAACTGGTTCCAGAGTTTAAATATTGCTTTCCAGAAGTCTCTACGCCTATCCTAGCAACCCAAAACATCTATTATTTACTCCTAATTGTAGCCAAGTTAAGAAAAATCTAGTAAAGTAACAGCTTTTGGCTGTTATTGATTGAACAACTCTACATAATGCACTGCATTTTGTTCTCCTGTTGATTTAGAGAAAGCCCACTGATAACGGCAAAGACTCATAGTGCGCAAGGCGGTTCTAACTTTTAGTCTGTGGATGAAACCCTAGTGGGTGACCATTCAGATGAAAGCTATTGAGCAGTACTGTTAATAATCATGTACAGGGATTTTGTTCTGATTATTTAGTCTGTGGATCACACGTGCTATGAGACTTTCCAAGCTGTCTGTGATATTTCTTCGCTTCATAATTTGTAACTGCGATTAAAACGCCAGTATGTTCAATGACAGAGTCACCCACAAACCATGTATATAAAACGAACGCCTAAGATCTTTAGACAGCTCGGCTTTAGAACGAAAATTACTAGTCTATGAACTTTATCCTCCGCAGTTAAGAAGCCTCCATGTAATCAACCAAATCAAAACACGGTGAAAACGACAAAAGTATTACTGAACTAGTAGCAATCACAGCTCACGCCAACGCCCTTGGCCGTCATGTTTACAAAAGTGAGCATCAATTGAAACAAAAGCCACAACTTTGCGGTATTGTCCTTTTTAATTAATAGGGAGTTTAAGAAAACCACGAAGGCAACGGCAACGGGAACGTCGCTAAACAGAAGGTTTAAGTAGGAGAACAATGGCTGCGCACGAGCGTTATAATTCTTGGTACATTTCTTTACCGTCCTCGGCAAAACAACAACGTGAAATGACCAAATTCTGCGTTGTCTGGAGAAAGTGAACCACGACGGCTAATTTTTTAAATTTTTATTTCAAGTTTATTGCTGTGTCCCAGAGTCAGTTTCGTGAAAGTTTTGTCAGTGATAGAGAAAGTAAATGACTTTAGAGTATCGCGAGATTCGTTGGTAAAATATAAAGTCATTTTTTAATCGACGTTGTCCTCGGCGTCGCCGTCGTGGTTACTTAAACTCCCTAATGGCTCATAAGAAGTAATCGGGATGCGGGAAGAGTATTTATTTCCACCATGTGCAATATTCCACTTGTTTCGATGAGGAAAACAAACCAAACTTTAGATAACCATAACAACAATCCCGAGCACTGATCGAAATCTTTCGGCAATGTTCGCCTTCTCTATAACTTTCCGAACAACTTCCGACTAAACGACATGTCACGTAAATCAAGGGCTCGAGAATTTCTCATCCGTGTAGACAATAGCGAAGCGCGCGAGTGACGTTGTAACTCAGACACAGCCACACAAACAAAACGGAATGGTGGAAGATTTAAAGCTTTTTCAAGCGCGTAAGCAAGTGTTCATAAAAAAAAAATTTAAAACGAAAATTTGGCTTTCATTTTCCTCCTATTTCTCTCAGAAAACGCTCATGTTGTCTAAATCTCGCAGGGTTCCAATAATTTGCATTCTATTTTTAGACTTCGCGCGCTTCTGTCGTTATTGAAAAGAAAGCTGATGAGAATACAATTCATGCATTTCACTGATATTGAAACCACACCAAGTGATTCTAACTTTAAATTTACTTTATATTTTATATGACTTCTATTAAATCGTCAGGTTTTTTTTTTACCGACATTCCATGAAATATCGATCTTCATGTACAGATTGACCAAGCAACCTTTATTTCGCTTAAGATGGTAACAATACATCGGGAGAGCGCAATTAAACTTCCACCGCACTAAGAAAATGGAGCTGGCCACCTTCTGCCTTGTCACCAAGGATACTCGAACAGCTGTTTATAAAAATACAATTAAACCTGATAAAATGATTTACTGTCGTTTCAACTGCTCTCCGTCACAATCTTTCTAAGAGTATATATACACGAATCAGTAAAGTGTTTCGATTGCCTTTTCTGCGAATTTTTACCTTCCCTACTGGCATTTTACTGTTTGCCACAAAACGGTAGAAGAACTGACCAGTAATAGATACAGTTTCTACTTAACATTAACTTGCAGGTTGTCATTTTGGAAAGTCAATCGAACGCGGGACATAGCTGTTACCGCGAGCTACGGAAAACAAAAAAAGAAAAAGAACAATATATTGACCTCGCCAATTCATAAACAGTGACCCTTGGTTTGCGAACTCAACGATTCCACGTGTATTCACCTAATGATTTCAGCTACATGACATTGCTAAGAAACCAAGTAAGCACTACAATCGATCTACTGGTTTCAAAGTCTAAAATATTGATCTCCAAAAGTTTCAACTTCTAGCATAGCAACTCAAAACATTAACTGTTTACTCCTAATTAAGGCCTAATTAAAAAGATTAATTTTTTCCTCAAAAGTTAGCTTTTGCCTTTTATTGACCAATTCTGCGAAATTAGCCGGATTTTTCGCCTGTTGATTGAACAAAACGCCCACTGAATCCGCAGGTTGGGATTTCTCGCGATTTCACGAATGTTACCACTCCATTTCCATGCTATGTTGATTTCACGTGGTTTAAATAAATCATAAAGACGTTGAAGGTTCATCGAGTTTACAGAAGGAAATAAAAACGAGTCTAGATAAATTAAAAAGGTCAGCAGAAGGCTTGTTGTCCTTTCTGAACCAAACCTTTTCTTTCCTCTTCAGCTCTCTCTCTGACACTGAGAGAGCGAGCCAAACTTTGAGTTCATAATTAATTTTTGGTTATCACGCGAAGACTTGGATTTATAACGCTCTACTTTCATGTGGTGCTGTTTATTATGCTGTATAAGGTGGTTCTAACTTTTAAGTCCGTGGATGAAACCCTAGTGTGTGACCATTCAAATGAAAGCTATTGAGCAGTACTTTCATGCGGTACAATTTATTATGATTTCAAGGTGGCTCTAACTTTTAAGTATATAGTGCACTGGACAACGCGTTCTACGTTACAAGCCGTGTTCAGTTCTTTGCTTCATTCAACTTAGATTTCTAATAAACTGCAAGTAGTTTTTATTGACATAGATACATGTGACCCATATCTGAGCCCCTGAGACCTCTCAGCAGAGAGTTACTAAGCAAATATTCTGAATATACATAAACTGCTGCTGTATCAATTTTATCTATCGTACTTGAGGGGATTTTGCGCGGTCAAACAGATCTAAAGAGTGTAAAATCGGCAAACTAGTTACAAGTAGCATTTACATCCCTGGCGCGCTGCGTGTTTGCAAAAGCGAGCATCGATTGTAATATTAACGAATTGATCGTTTGTCACGTTTAAAATACTCATAACAAGCAGTAAGGATAAGAAAAGAGTATTTGATCTCCAACATGTGTAATATTCCACTTGTATCGATGAGGAAAACAAACCAAACTCTAGATAACCATAACAACAATTACGAGCGTTGATTGAATTTTTTCGGCAATGTTCGTGTTCCGTAACTTTCCGAACAACTTCCGACTAAACTAAATGTTACGCAATTTAAGGGTTCAAGACTTTCTCATCCGTGTAGACAATACGAATGAAAGCTAATGAAAATACAGTTCATGCGTGTCGCTGAAAATAATGTTACACAAAGTGATTCTACCTTTTGAAGCACTTCCATGGTGCTCTGTTTGTTTTTAAGAGAATACCCCTTCCTATCAAACTGGTTACAATTGGCAATGTACTTCAGACAACTTCACTTTAGAGGGATACATGTTATCAATAAGATTTAGAGAGTGAAAACTAGTTAAACAACAAACTATTTGTAAGAAGAAATTACAGACTACACGCGCTTCGTGTTAACAAATGCAAGACCAAGAATCAATTGAAAAAGACACGATTTACCGTATCGTCTCGTTTAAACGGCTCATAACAGGCAAAAGGAATACGATAGAAGTATCTGATCTTTCCACTTGTTTTGATGAGGAAAACAAACCAAACTTTACATAGCCATAACAACAGTGACTGAACTTTTTCGGCAATGTTCGTGTTCCGTAAAACTTCCGAACAACTTCCGAACAACTCACATGCGACGGAAATCAAAGGTTCGAGAATTTGTCATCCGTGTGGACAATTGAAATAAAAGCTGATGAGAATACAGCCCATGCGTGTCGCTAATAACAGTGTTACACAAAGTGATTTTAACTTTTTAACGTCTATTATATCACTGTGTTTGTTTTCCAACATTACACGTCCCCACCCAACATTTGCCTGTGTATTTTATATGACTTCTGTTAAAACGCCCTTTTTTCAGCGTCAGTCAATGAAATATGGTTTTACGCATCTCTTTACCATCATGGTAAAAAGAAGTCCGAAGAGCACAACTAATAAACTGGATTCCGCTTTAACAAAATGGAGATGGCCACCCTCTGCCTTGTCACCAAGGATATTTGAACAGCTGTTTATAAAAAAAAACTTATATCCCGATAAAATAATTTACTGTCGTTTCAACTGCTCTCCTTCGCAGCCTTTCTACGAGTAAATATGCAGGAATCAGTAAAGTGTTTCGATTGCCTTTTCTGCGAATTTTTACCTTCCCTAGCGACATTTTACAGTTTGCCACAAAACGGTAGAAAAACCAAGAATAGATACAGTTTTTACTTAACCTAATCTTGCAGTTTGTCTAATAAATTTACAAAGTCAATCGAACGGGAGAGTTATTTCCGCCAGCTATACGGAACACAAGAAAGAAAAAGAACAATATATTGACCTCGCTAATTCATAAGCAGTGACCCTTGGTTTGCGAACTCAACGATTCCACGTGTATTCACCTAATGATTTCAGCAACATGACATTGCTAAGTAATACAGCAAGCACTACAATCGATGTTGCTCGTTCCAAAGTTTAAAATATTGATCTCCAGAATCTTCTTCTGCTAGCTTAGCAACTCAAAACATTAACTGTTTACTCCCGATAGTAGCCAAGTTCAAAAGAGACTAATTTGTATTTCCCAAAATACTAGCTTTTGCCTTCTACTGAAGAGTTCTGCAAAATTATCCTGATTTTCCATATGTTGATTGAACAAAACGCCCACTGATTCCACAGGTTAGGTTTCTCACGATCTTACGAACATGATATTACTCCTTTTCCTTGCTATGGTGATTTTGCATGGTTTAAATGAATACACAGTCTTTGAGCGTTCATTGAGGTCAGCGAATGAAATAAAAGCGGGCTGGGGGATATGTTTCTTAGATCAGACCTATTCTGCGCCAATTTTCAAATTCTGTCTTCTTCTCTTTCTTCAGTGAAGTTAACCCTATCACCAACAGAATAAAACTCTAAGTCGGCAATTAACGTCGTGGTTGTAACTTGAAGTCTGTGATTCTATGGAGCAATATATTTACATCTACATCCACATCTACATTTAATAATTTGTAACGCTTTCGCATCCAATCAATTCATTTTCATACGGTACTGAACTCTTACACCTGACCGGTTGAAACTTTCAATCAAATGAAAGCTATCGGGCAGCACTCCATAAGATACTGTTTATTATCCTATTATGAAGGGCGCTCGAACATTCAAGTCTGTAGATCTGTGGTATGTGCCAGCTTTTCGAGTTGTTTGCAAATCTTCCCTTCATACCTGCTTCTATTATAAACCGCCAGTATTTTCATTTACGGAGTCATGAGCTCGGCAAAGGCATAAAAGGACGCCTGCAACTGATCTGAATATAGCTAAATTGATAATGCACGAAAACTTTGTCTACTGCAATTATGAAGACTATGAACTGTTAATCAAACAAAAGAGTGCGAAAACGACATATCACGCGAATTTCGTGTTTACAACACTGAGCATCGGATTGAAAAAGACACTAATTTACCTATATTTTCTCGTTTAAAAGGCTCATAACAAGCACGTAAAAAGGAAAATAGAAGAGTATTCAGTTGATCTCCACCATGTGTAACATTCCACCTGTTTCGATGAGGAAAACAAACCAAACTCTAGATAACCATAACAACAACTCCGGACACTGATCGAAATCTTTCGACAATGTTCGCCTTCTCCGTAACTTTCCGAACAACTTCCGACTAAACGACACGTCACGTAAATCAAATATTCGAGATTTTCTCATCTGTGTAGACAATTGAAATGAAAGCTAATAAGAATACAGTTCACGCGTGTCGCTGATAATAATATTGCACAAAGCGATTCTAACTATTTAAGTGCTTTCATGTTGTTCTGTTTATTTTTCAACATTGTATGCCCCCACTCCACAAACTCCTTACATTTGATCATGTGCTTTGTACAAAGTCTATTAAATCGTCAGTTTTTGCAGCGACAGTTCATTCCGTCCATGAAATGCCCGCTTGACCGATCACTACAGGATGACTAAGCAAATTTGTCCTTTTTCCCGGTTAGTGAATAAATGTTCTGTATGTACGTCAGTAAATAAGTAACTGTGTTTATTTCCTCTTTTGCTAGTTCATAAACTTCTCTTTAAGAGGACATAATGACGTCAATTAGGTCTAAACAGTGCCAAAGAGTCAAACTGTTTGTCGATAGTTTGTAGCCAGAACGCACTGTGTTAACAACAGCGCGAGAATTTATTGAAAAGTGTTAAATGTCCCATTCTTACAAGTAAACACAGATTTAGACACAAAATACATGGTTAAGAGTAGTAAAATGGTCATCGTTGCGGTCGACATTCAAGTTTTTCTGATGAGCAAAACAAATCAAACTTAAGATAACCATAACAACAATTACGAGCGTGGACTAGAAATTTTCGGCAATGTTCGGGTTCTCGAGCAAAACACGATCACTTGCGACGTAGGCAGTCAACCGGATCAACAACTCAAATGAAAGCTTATGAGCAATACTTTCATATGTGCTAGTGCGGTTAACTTGCTTGTATAAGCCGTTATCAAAACGTTGTGGATGAAACCCTAGTGTGGACCATTCAAAAGAAAGCTATTGAGCAGTACTTTTAAGTGGTACTGTTTATTAAGCTGTACAAGGTGGTGCTAAATTTTTAGTCTGTGGATGAAACCCTAATGTATGGCCATTTAAATGAAAGCTATTGAGCAGTATTTTCATGTGGTACTGTTTATTATGCTTTATTGTATGGCTCTGTCTCACAAGGAGTGGGAACTACCAAATTCACGAATTTGACTGGCTAAAATCGATATTGAAAGAGGTCTAGATTTTCCCATCTAGACCGGCATCTAG
The DNA here is from genome assembly GCF_964199315.1 of Orbicella franksi. Taxonomy (NCBI): domain Eukaryota; kingdom Metazoa; phylum Cnidaria; class Anthozoa; order Scleractinia; family Merulinidae; genus Orbicella; species Orbicella franksi. Next base: position 4,713,155 of record NC_138158.1, on the reverse strand, counting down.
ATTGGTAATGTTTTGCAGTGAAAAAGTTGCAAACTAAAATGCAAAATCATTGACTATTTTCATCTAACAATATTTATTTATGGAAGTGCCAAAAAGCCCGATGAGAAAAAAAAAGTAAAGAGGACGAGCAAAATTTGGCAGAATTAAATTCAGCTCATCGCCGTTCGCAAACAAAATGACAGTTAGTACAAACCAGTTACATTAAACGAATTAAATTGTTCTTGTTTGCGCCATATAAAAATTTCTTATTAACCGAGCTTAGTCGGTCTGTATGGGAGAATCTTAACCTCGATCGTGTTTACAGACCTCGGTAAAGATTCTCCCATACAGACCTCCTGCTCGGTTAATAAGAGCTAAGTACAAGGTGGTGCTAAATTTTAAGTCTGTGGATGAAACCCTTGTGTGTGACCATTCAAATTAAAGCTACTGAGCAGTACTTCCATGTGGATTTGTTTGTTTTCAGACATTATAAAAAGCACGAACTGCAAGCCTTTTATTTTTATCACTCTTTGCAATTACGTCGTCAAATTTCACAATGACATTTCGTGGATCTTAAGAAATGTGTTCAAAGATCGTTACAGAATGACAAAGCAAATAATTCAGTTTCTCTTAGTTTTCTCCGTTAATCGACGGTTTCTGTTTACACGTAAATGAGATGATTGCTTCCAGTTAGAAGAGTATTAGCCATTGTTGAACATAATTCAAAAGTAATCTACCCTTGATGACCTTGATATCATTACAGAATGACTAAGCAAATAGTTTACTCTGTTCATCAATAAGTCTTCTGCAAATACGTAAATAAACTATAAATACGATGATTATTACCAATTGACAAAGCATTGGACATGAGAGCAGTTGAAAAACACTCTACTCTTGAGTGATTTCCTTTGTTAGGTGTTAAATGTTCAAGAATCATGTTAAACAAGACCATTCTCACTAATCAGTGAACTGAATCTGCCACACTTAAGATAGCGCCCGGGGGAGCTAAGACTCCCATCTGAAAAGGTCGGGGATGCCCGGGGGAATTCCCATATAAAAAGAACAGAGGTGCTCGCCAGAAATTTTGAAAAGAACCCCTAAGAGGTACCAACATCCCGTCTTGTGGACGTGGCTTGATTTTTTTTATTTTTTTTTTCACCTCTAAGAGGTACGAATTCTCATATTCAAAAGCTTCCGCTGTGGACCTTTTCTGGCTAAACACCCTAAGGGGACCCCTAAGGGGTACCAAAACCGCTTTTTTAGCCCTAAAACGTAGGACGGGTACCCCCGTCCTTTTTATATTTGAGTCCCACTCCCCGGGGTGGGGACAGATGATCGTCGTCTCGCTTAGGGTGATAAATCCCGGAATTTGGTCTCACTTAGTGTTCAGAACGAAACGCCACTAGCACTAATGAAATATCTTTTTAGGGTTGTACTCGAAGAATTGAAATTTCAAAATGCTGTCACGTCAAAACTCGGCCAGATTAGCCTCCTTTAGGGGTTTAATTCTAATTTTCCGACGAGCATATATCCCCGACCTTTTTACATGAGGTTCCACTGTCCCCTTCCCCTTCCCCCTTTCCCCCATCCCCTTCTGACTTGTCACGCACTCCTCCTGCGTGGGAGGCTACAGTTAAGAGTGCTGCGAGTCTTATGAGGACTTGAAGTCGTCATACGTCATTTGTCCCACTGTATGACGTATTTTTGACGTTCCTTTGAGCGTGAAAACGGCAAACTATTTGTCAGCAGTAATTTACAACCCACGCAAATCTTGTCAGTTAAGTCACAATATTTGATCCCTCTTAGCAATGCAAAACTCAATTCCCGACATTAGCCGGAAGTTTCACTGGTCTATTTATACACTTAATCTGACGAGCAAAACAAACAAACAAAACTCTAGGTAATCATGTCAACCAACGAGAGCGCGAATTGAAATTGCTCACATTTTCCGAACATTCCGAACAGCTCACGAACCAAAGGCGAAATAAATCTGGTGTTTAGAGATTCTCGGCCATCCATGTAGACCCTCCGTTCAGATAATAACAAACAATATTTTTGTATTTAGTGCATACTAGCTGGTGTGTAATAAAGTGCTCTTTCTGTGATGTACTTCTTGTACGAGGTATTCACTGATTGCTATTTGTTTGTACTGAATGAATTTGAACAAGACGCTTTTGCGAATCAGAAAACTACTGTCCATGTACACATTAAGGCGTGTTACTTTATGAGACCTTGAAAGTGATTGTACCAGGGATCGAATAAACAGAAACTTGGCGATAATCTCAACCTACGCACAAGGTCACCTACGCTACGCACACGGTCACCTTGGAATCAAGTTGTCAGTTGACATTTCAGGAAGGAATTAAAAGAAACTTTAAAATCATAAACTTACTGACGTATTCAGTAAAACACCAAAGAGGTGACAATAAAGCAAATAGGAATAAAAATAAGTAAAATTAGGGAAGATTGAGCGGATCAACCTCGAACGACGAATTAAAAAAGATTTGGCTCAACTTATGAAAATGCGTCAATCTTTGACCATGTTGACGCAACTCTCTAAGGCTGTTTTACAATATGTTCTACTCTGACCTCAAAATAACGCACAGGATCGATCAGAAATCAAACATTTTCCCAGTCCTTAGCTATGATCAACCCTTTTTGCTTGAAACTTTTGTAGAGTGGAGAAAGTTTCTGGTGGTGGTAAGAAATATCGAAACCAAGGCGGCACTTAAATGAATTGCGTATTGATGACGCCAGAAAAATACTTCCAACGCAGAGAATCAAATCTGTGGACGTCGTAATGTGAGTATTTTGTGAGAAGAGAAACTAAATAGACGAGATTGAAAAATGAACCTGGATTTGAATACCTCTGAGGATACACTTCTATCCAAAATTTGATACTGTCTAACAGATAAATAAGGACGGCAAAGGCCAATTTTTAAATTTAAAAATTGCATGGTATGGTTTCGTTTGAAAGTTTCATTTTCGATCAGTAGCTATCACAAATAATGACATCGGCAGAAAAGTCATTTTACGTATACCAAAGCGGTCGACTTACAGAGTTATAAACTGCTTGGTTCATAACAAAACGATTAACTTACCTACCCGCAAACTGCTCATATTTAATACCACTTAAACAGATTGTGCAAACGCGACGCAGTAGATTTTTCCCTCCCTTTCCTATTCGTTCTTTCGGTCACATTTTTAGCTGTTTTCATGCGAAGTTAGGAGGAAGATGACGATTAAAGAGTATCCAGGCAGAATTCAGACACAAAAGAATTAAATACAGACGTCCCATGGTAATATTAATGATTTTTCGTGGACGCGTAGTGACGATCAATTCCGCATTTAAAAGTAATTATAATAGGCAAACTTTAACTCTAACAATTCTCTCTTTATCTCTAACAATTTCCCCAACCAAAAGACTACAAGACAATTGGAAAAACAAAATTAAATCTAAAGTCGGGGGGAAGATTGACTCAGTTGGGTTTCCCATTTTTTCAGTAGTGAAAACATTTTTTTTTTTAAAATCAGACTTCAAAAGTAGTGACAGGTTATTACTTATTTACCCCACCCTACTAAGTGGTATGTTAACTTCACTACTCACTTTACCCCTAACCTGGTGTAGGTGATCCAACATCTTCTAATCTTCTCTGATGAGCTTCAAAGAGCGTCAGATAATCAGGATCGTCTTGTTTCTGTGTTTTGATTATTCCGTGATGTTGGCGCACATCTTCCAGTGACGCTTCAGATCCTCCGTCTGAAAATTCTGAACAACGCATTGTCACTGCTCAGTACAGATTGGTTCAAATCAGTATTAAAATTTTAATAATAATGCTATGCAGTGCAGATTTGCGCTTGCGAAGTTCTCTTAAGAGATATTAAGAAGAGCTTGTTAAATTCATTAATTGTCCAATCCGAGCAAGAATAATTGTATATAATAGAGAGATTAAGCATGACGTTACGTCCAACGGCAAACGGCAAAAATGAAACTTTTGCCGTCTGTCTTCAGTTGTCTATACAGTAGAGTGAAAATATTGTATTTGTGGTGAATAGTAGGAGAGATTTTTCTATTTAGTTAATGATTAGACGAAAACAACACAAATTCAGAGTTAATCTTTGCCGTTTGCCGTCTGCTGTAAACGTCATGCTTAAACTCCCTAATGACTTCTACCTTTTTACCTAATCTGTAAGAAAGTTAAAACTGATTGTGACATGACGTGTATAAAAGACTGACAAATTTATGCTTATTTTTACAATTAATAATTAAGTTTGCAGTGTCACCCAATGGGTCCCTTGTTTTATGAGTCAAAGGAGTTCACGAGTCAATGGGTCAATGAGTCAACTGACTGATCAGCGCGCGCGGTTTTTCACAAAAATTATTCCGATTTCCTTGACGTTTCTGTCACGTCCGTGGGCTATGGAAAGCATGACCGGTGCCAGGGCGGTGGAAGGACTCTCATATAAAAAGGTCGGGGATGTTTATCGTCTCGCTCAGGGGTGAAAATCAAGGATTCTGGTCTCACTTTGGGCGCTCGTGAGGAAAAGCCACTATTTTTAGCTGTCAAGGTATCTTTTTAAGGTGCACGCCAAGAAAAAATATTGAGAAACGTTCTTATTTCGGTTTTTAGGCTCGATTTCCGCCGTTATCTCGAGTCCGGTCTGCTTGGGCAGGATCCTATCCTGAACAGCGGCTGGTAATCAAGCCTATTATGTTTTAAGTAATATCTTTCAGGGGTTGAATAAAGTTTGAGCCACAACCAGATTGATCTCCATCAGGGGTTTGATTCGTGTTTTCCGACTTGCATTCCCGGACTTTTCATATGCAGGTGGGCCGGCGGCAGCGAAGGAATGCACAATGTAACTGCAACACAAGACTTAAAAAGTGTAGCTTATTCGTATGGGGAGGCCCTAGGACCACTGAAAAGTTTGCATCTTTTCTGGCTATCTGCTAAGCCCCTCCCAAACCCTTTAATCATTCAAGGAGGAGTTCAGTGCCAATGCTTCTATCAGCCTTTCATGCTGTGGTACATAAAAGTGTATTTTAGCGGGCCCCCAGGGAGGACATTCAAAAAAATGGCACAAAAGGGAAACAACTTTGAGAGGGGCACCCGGAGGGGACTCCAATATGAAAAAGGTCGGAGATGACCGTCAAAAAATTTGAATTAAACCTTTGAAGAAGAACAATCTGGGCTTGGCTTTAACTTTCTACCGAATAGCCTCGATTATCAGCTGCTGTTCAGGAAAGGAGCCTGTGCTAGTAGACTTGACTTGAGAGAGCGGCGGAAATTGAGCCTAAAAACGGAAATGAGAGCATTTTTTACTGTTATTTTTTCAAGTGCACCCTAAAAGATGCTTTGACAGCTAAAAATAGTGTCGTTTGGTCCTGGACATCCTAAGTGAGACTAAAATCCTAGTTTTACACCCCTAAGCAAGACGACAAACATCCCCAATCTTTTCATATGGAAGTCTCCCCAGATATTAGCTTACGTATAAGTGAATACAAAAACCTACACTTTTCACTCACCATCATCCTCTGCTTCCTCCTCAGGCACCGTTTCTTCTGCCGCCTCATCTGAAGCTTTTGCAGACCTGGCATCAGTTCCAGAAGACACTGAACTAACCTTGGAGGTCCTGTTGTCTTCCACTAAGAAAATGTAGCGATCTCCATCCTGGATGAAGCGTGTAGATTTTTGTGCTGTCGAGGCATGGCTGCTGCTGAGAACTATTGGAACTAAAGATTTCAGCCATGTATTAGCTTGTGCATTACAAAATCGTATATCTTATGTACACAGAAATGTTGAATTAAATTGCTGTTTGTTTGAACTCTTTCTACCCTGGGTTTTGCTCCTCCCTAGCTTCACAAACAAATTTGAGCTATACAGCATTGCAACAAAGAAAGAAAACTTCTAGACACAGGGTAACGTTTTTCAAAAACAGATGGAGATTTCTTTAAATTAAACTGAAACCTCCACCTTTTTGAAGAAATCCCAGGAGAAGACCATGGCACACAGAGACAACTTAACATTAAGACATAAAGAGGCAAACAAGGTGATTGTATTACAACAAAATATAATAAGTCTGGTAGGTTCTTACAGGATGTCTGTACCAGGTTCAACTTTAAGTAAAACTGCATGTAGACAAATGACTTTGGGACACCTCTTGTTCAATTTTAATTGCGATTTTAGGTTTATCTAAGTATGTGTATTACTATAGAAGGTTTTATCTCCCCCTCTTATTTACCCTTTAGTCTTACAGTGATGGGTGTATCCCTTTGCAGGACCCCCCACTCCCCACCCCCTAATGTAGATGTAAATGTAGAGACAAAGTGTAATGATCAGGAACCACAGTAGAAGACAATACTACATAATTTATTTCTAACAGTTTGTTGCTCCCACTAAAAAGACTCCTTCTGCAGGGGGCCTGCACTGCATTATACTCATTTTGAAACTTTCAGTAAAGGCCCTCCTCAAGCATTGTGAGCTTGGTCATGTAAAAAGCCACAATGTGTCATTCAATAATGATTTTAGAATGCCTTTTGCCTTAAGGGGGCACTGAGCCATGTTCTTAAAAACCACATTAAATTTTGTGACTGCAACTGAGGCATCACCTAATATAATTTGTGTTTCACATACCTTTGTCAAATGATAGAAACAAATCTCTGATGTGACTAGTTCCAGGATTCTTTGAAGCATTGTTCTTTGCTTCCTCTTGTTGATTAACACCTGCTTGTGGTACTGAGGTCTTCTGCTGTTGATCTGTTGAAAAAGAAGCTAAAATCAAGAGCCGTGATTCATAAGCTACCTGTCTGGAAAAAACTGTAAGTATCAATACTACTTGAAGAAACATCTTATACAGCTTTATAAGCGAGTGACCTGAAGAACCAATAAAGTAACCTTCAGATACATACTATGGCCAGTGTAATCATTTTTTATAACAAGATCTGTGTCCAGATTATTTAAAGAAATATGATGTAGAAATGTAACGTTTGTGTCTCTGATTTTCTGACATGACATTTGGGTAGAAAAAAATTCAGATGGATCATAATTTAGTGGCATAATAATTTGAATGAAAATGAAAATTCAGGGAAAATGAAACAATTATCAATACCAGAAAGCTAAATAATAAAACATCTCCAAGCTATTTCTTTCTCACTGCATCAGCCCTCTCCTCCTTGTGAAGGAGAGGGAAGCACTAAAAGAGCAGCTGTAACTGTAGAAATAGATAAAAATATTTTGATTAACTGTACTATTTTCAAATAATAAAAGACAGACAGCAATACCTTCTGCTCCTTTAGCTTCTGTTGGATTTGGCAGTGAAGGACTATTTTTGTCTGTGCCAACCTTTACCTCTGTTGAGGAAGCTGGACCTACAGAGCTTCTTGTTTCAGTGGTCTTGTGGGGCATCGCAACTAAACTAGCTACACCTTGCATTCATGCAACCTTTAAAAAATAAAACCAAGAAATATTGTTTCTGACTAAAGAAAACGATTAAGACACTAAGAGGAAGTGTTCACTGTTCTAAATGAAAAACCAGTGTAAGAATCTGTGAAGCTTGTACTGTTTTAAACTTAGACTTATATTTTAAATACTGTCCCCAAATTAAATGAAAAATCTGCATCAGTCAGAGTTGTAACTTTGTCTGACATAGCTACGTTCACTAATGGTACTTATCAATGAACGACTTTACTTTAGTGTTTCATGAGAAAAACTCAAGCTCAATTTAAGTTACTAAAATGACATGCCAAAACATCTGCAAAAATTACACAATGCTATTAATCAATCAATACATCTAAATAATTTAACTTAAGCATGTAGACACAAGACGTAAGTGAAAGTATATTAGAGCACACTAATCAAAAACATTGTCGTGAATGTTTCTATGGCAATCTATTGCTATGGCAATGTGTCAGTCCTTCAACTGTGTTATAAAGAGAAATTTTTAAAAAGATTGCAGCACGCTCTTGTTACATTCGAGTAGCCGACCTTCCAAAATTCGACATTTCCTTTCTTAAAACTGTCCAAGAATTATCATTTAGGTTATTAATCATACCTTTTTTGGAAATCTTTTTATCGTCAAACAGAAGAAGGAGTTTTTCAACGGTTTCTCTATGCTTACTGCAAGTGTTTGCGAATCCCAAACGAATTCAAAATGGCGAACACGAGAGTGATGAGAAACTCGTCCCCATGGCCCCAGGGTCTTCTCAGAATTTCGTGGCCGCCATCTTGAATCTTTGTGCCGGCGCAGGTTCGCGAATTGTGCCACTTTCCTCTTGAAAACCAATTCTTGTAAGCTACGCCTTCGCATTGATTACTTCCGAGCTTGGCATGGGAGCCCATGTCCATGCTTCATCTTTAGAGCTGGTTTCTCCCCTCTTATTTTTCACAATATACCTCAATAGACCCGCTCACGTTACATGCGCCTCTAAGCGGACGCTTTGAAAATAATCCCCCATGGATAATACAAACAAATGAGAAATTCGTCTTACGTTTTTCTTTAAGTAAAAAAAAAAACAAACGTTTTGAAATTTTGCTTAACGAATCCATGCGTACGCTTTTGCCTCTATCAAGTTTGTTTCACGCCTAATAACCATAGTCTATTCAGAGGCGTGTTGGGCGGGTCGTAGACCAGGCCGCTTGAACGGTGAGCTCAAGGTTTTTTATCAGCTGATAGTTTAATGGCGAAACAATGGGGTCGTCAGAGATGAAAGAATCATGGACGCCGCAGCAAAATAAAGAAATGGTTGCGCGGAGGATCAAAGAAAAATATTCTTCAGGCATAGAGCAGTACTGTTTATTTTTCTGTCTTTATTTTTTCTGTCTAAGCTGTCCTGACTTTGTTTTTTTGTTTTTACTCAGTTTTCAACTTGTTGACAGTCATGGAAGGAAAGGTTCAAGTGCCACCGACTCCAGCTTGTGATTTGCAGGGTTCGCAGTTACAGAGTCTGGAATTGTTTAAAAAGTACGAAAGTCCACCGACTAGTTTTCCAGAACCAACTTTGTTATCACGGTCTCTATTCTTCCGGCATCCATCCTGCCGGCCTCGTCCCATACCAAGAGAAAATGGAGGGGAAAGAAGAGAAACCCTGGAAAAGGGTGGCTCCTGTTCAATGGTTATTTACTCACCTGATCAAGTCAAGCATATAGGTTGAGAGAAAAGCTACAAGGGCCTTTTGCAGTTATGGACGGTCAAACCTGAGATCGAATTAGCGCCTCCTCTCAAATAAGCGCCCCTCCTATGGGCCAAAATTTAAAATAAGCGCCCCCTCCTCTCCCCGTGTTTTATGGAAGAGCACTGAGACAAGAAAGGATGTATAGTTTTTATTTGGTCGTTTTCAATCGCAAGCAAGTAATCATCGACTCATTCAAGCACTGCACACTGACCGTCGCAACCAATGGTACTGAAGATCTGCTGATTCATTGCGTAAAAGCCCAACCCACCTTGTGCAGCAGGCTTAGACCAGCTAAAGGGGATATATTACACAGTTTTTCAAGAGAGACAGGATTCTTCTGAGACTTCTGTGAGACTGACACATACATATATTGCAAAAACCGCGGATCACATCTGACCACGATTTGGGAAATATTAAATAAGCGCCTCCCTCGAGTAAGCGCCCCCGTCTTCTCCTAAATTTGAAATAAGCGCCCCGGGCGCTAATTCGAGGATTAACGGTACGATGAGGGCAGGCGATAAGGGTGAATGTTGTTTTACGCCACATTCATCACGGCAACTGGTACGCCAAACCCGCTTATGAAAGTCCGCTATGTTGTGTTGTTCTACAAGTCTCGGGCGAGAAAGCTTCCGAATGACTCAATTCAGAGCCAGTTGAAGAGAAAGAGAGTAAACGCGCACCTGATTTTCTATATCAGTTCTGCCACAGCAAGAGAAGAAACACAAACTGCACAGGAAATAATAGGACGGGAAGCTTCTCGCGTACCTATATGTACACCTTTCTGATATGCACCAGAGACTTAAAATCGAGATTATAGCAAATACGTAGCAAGTACGTCGCGCCCACCATGTACCACGCTTAATCTCTCTTCTTTTGCCATAAAGAGAGCCTGGGATCGATTCCTTACAGTGCGTGCGAGAGGTTGGAGTCAGGGAGTCTTATTTTCTTCAGGTTTAGGCCGATACAGTGCCCCCATCCCATTTTAAAAAAGAAAGAATCTCCTTGCATTTCGTTCACATTTACGCGTAACTATAACAGGGACCGAGGTCAGAAAATAATTATTATGAAGATTTAGCTTGTAGTTGGTAGCATGCGTCGCAGACAGTCTAAACCGCCACGTCAGGCTGCAACGCAAGCCAGCAGTTGGTCATTGCTTTTAGGAGCCGTTTGTTTTGAGAGGGGTGAAATCCACTTATGCTCGCTCTCCACGGATTTGGCGGGCCAACTGAATGTCCTTGGGCATGATGGTGACGCGCTTGGCGTGGATGGCGCACAAGTTGGTGTCTTCAAACAAACCAACAAGGTAAGCCTCGCTAGCTTCTTGAAGAGCCATGACAGCGGAGCTCTGGAAACGCAGATCGGTCTTGAAATCCAGAGCGATTTCTCGCACAAGGAGCTGGAAGGGCAGCTTGCGGATCAGCAGCTCAGTGGATCTGGTAACGACGGATCTCACGAAGAGCGACTGTACCAGGCCTGTAACGATGAGGTTTCTTGACTCCACCGGTGGCAGGAGCGCTCTTACGAGCTGCCTTTGTGGCGAGCTGTTTGCGTGGAGCTTTTCCACCAGTTGATTTACGAGCAGTTGTTCGAGCCATTTGAAATTTCACGAGGTTGTTAAGAAGTCTAAATGTAAGCCCGCGACGCTTATAAAATGATTTATACATAAGCGGGCTTACCGTTGATTGGTGGAAAAGGCGGCCATTTTATTGGCTGGTGCAAAATTAGAATTCACATTTCGATCGTAGAAATGGGCTACAAGGTTGCGCTTTTCGAAATCCCAGTATCATTTCATCCTTATCAAATAAAGGTACAGCCTTTGACTCGTCGTATATTTCTTCTTTTCGAAATAAAAATAACTCACGTCTGGTCGCGGTAACGGGGGCAAAGGTCCAGGAAAAGGAGGCGCGAAGCGTCACCGAAAGATCCTTCGTGAAAACATCCAAGGCATCACCACCAAGCCAGCCATCCGTCGTCTTGCTCGCCGTGGCGGTGTCAAGCGAATCTCTGGCCTGATCTACGAGGAGCCGTGGTGTTCTCAAAGTTTTCCTTGAGAACGTGATCCGTGATGCTGTGACATACACTGAACACGCTAAGAGAAAGACTGTGACAGCCATGGATGTAGCCTGCGAACGCAGACGTACTTCCGGCTGTCGCGTGTCTCTCTCGGCGGAGACAAGCGAGAGTCGGAAATACGTCTGCGTTCGCAGGCTACCATGGATGTGGTGTACGCTCTGAAACGACAAGGCCGTATTCTGTGCGGATTTGGCGGTTAGACTGCACAGTCTGCCAACACAAACTGCTCCTTTAGGAGCCACCACTGAAATCTCTCAAAAGTAATGACCAACAGAACGTTTCTTAGAAGTGTTCTTATTCTTTATTACCATAGACCGCGAATAGCTTCTTTCCTTTCCCAGCGTACGATGCGAATCCATAATTTTAACTTTTCAAATCGCGCGGAAGATTTCAGGTCTTTCAGGAATAGAAAACTGACCGCTCGTTGTCCGCTACACCTAAAGTACACAAAAGTATCTTGAAATGGGATACAAAGCGAAACAAGCCAAACCTAGACTACGAGTAGTCAAAGAAGGACTATCCGTAGTCTAAGTCAAACCATTCCTGTTCTCACTTAGAATTTCGCCCGAAAGCCAGCGCACTTATCCCGACGGAAAAATCGTAGAGTAACAGGTTCAACCAGGGATGAGGAAAGAACGCAAAGCAACAGCGCAGTCAATGGCGGTTTTGTGCGTTTAGCCTTTAGAAAGAGAACATGAAGCGCGCAGAACTGGCGATGTTTGGCCATGAGCTACTGTATATACGTAGAAATTTTTTTTGAAATAAACACATTGATTGATCGCGGCGCGCGTTGCGACGATCACTTTCAAGTAGCCGAAATTTGCATATTGGGTTTAGCGTTTAAGGCGCGCTTTTAGTAGCTTTGGCGTGGGAGCGAACTTTACACTATTGATACAAAGCTGATATACCGGTAGATCCCTTTACCCCAGTGGCGCACTCGATCAAACCACAACAGTCGCTCAGGTAGATGACGTGACAAGCCAAAGAAAAAGTAATAATCTTGCCGTGAAAGCTGAACCAACTGTTGTATTCAGTGTTGCTTTTGAATAAAATAATTAAACGAACGTGGCACACTTTGACACAGATAGTAATAAGTGAAACCAACAAATTCCATAGAACATTCTAACATCAGTATATCTACCAGAGATCAAAAATTCTATAAACGTATTCTATTGATGTTTTCTGATTGCCAAACAATGTCAAACAACTTGGCAAACTAATAATGTTGATCGTGACTTTTTTAACATTTGGTGGCTCCTAGAGGAGCCGTTTGTTTCGAGTCAAAACTTATTTAAGCTTTGGTTTTCTTCTCGGTCTTCTTGGGCAGAAGTACAGCCTGGATGTTGGGAAGAACACCCCCCTGTGCGATGGTGACACCGGCAAGCAGTTTGTTCAACTCCTCGTCATTACGGACAGCCAGCTGAAGGTGACGGGGAATGATTCTTGTCTTCTTGTTGTCACGAGCAGCGTTGCCCGCCAACTCGAGGATCTCGGCGCTCAAATATTCAAGCACGGCAGCCAAGTACACTGGAGCACCGGTGTCACAGTGATATGTGTATCCCCGTAATATGTGTATCCCCGCACACATATCACTAGTGATATGTGTATCCCCTGTGGGGATACACAAAACACTGATACGCGCCTGGGCATTCAACGAACAAAATGGCGACTCGGTTGCGAGGTTCCGACGAGTGCTGTAAAGAGTAGAAGAAACCAGAAATGAATTCGCGCCCAACGGAGCAGATTAGGATTTCTTGAGTTTGGTTGAGTTCTAACCGACTCGATTGTATATCTGACTAAAACTTCGAACAGCGGATACGCATATCACTAATTATTTCATGGCGCAGTGATCTCAGTGTGTATCCCCTAAACACAGCCGTTAGATTGGCTATCTACCTGATCGAAGAAAATGGCCAATTATTACCGAAACGTGCTGGCTGCTTACTCGCTACGACGTTTATACCCAGGTTGAGGTTTGCGGAGTTTGCAACTCGAATGTCTAAATATCTAAACTGAAATCGCGTGCAGGGGATACACATATCACTAATTATTTCATGGCGCAGTGATATGTGTATCCCCAGAAACACAACTGTTATAATATAGCGCATCAACCTTGTCAAAACTGCAGGCAATATTAGCACCCGACGTTTTTACACGGCTTGGGTTCACTGAAGTTTGAAACTCGATAATTCCACTAAAAACGCGTGCACGCGTGCACGGGATAATAAGGGATACACATATCACTGATTATTTCATGAACTAGTGATATGTGTATCCCCATGGACACAGCTGTTATATTGGCTTTCTACCCAAGAAGAAAAATGCCCATAACATTTGCATTGTCAAAACTGGCTTGCTAGAAATATTCACACCCGGCATTTATTCATAGCTTGGGATTTCTGGAGTTTCACTGACCTCGCTTGTACACCGTCGCCGACCGCATGCAGGGGATACACATATCACTAATTATTACATGGCGCAGTGATATGTGTATCCCCTGAAGACAGCCGTAATCTAGGCTAACTGCCGAAGAATAAACGTCGAATATTATGAAACGTGCTAGCAATATTCGCAGTATAGCAATGTTAATACAGCTTGAGACTTAACATATCTTACAAAAAGTCGAACTGATAAGCGGGTGCAGGGGATACACGAGTGCCACTAATCATTTTATGGCGATCGGGTCGAAGCCGTGATATGTGCTTCACTCCACGAATAATTCAGATGCAAACAAGGCGATGAACAGTGGAGAATATGCGTTACTCGAGGGGTGAGAATGCACCGCGTCGAACCGCGCAATTAATATCGTCCTAGAAATCCGGTGCCGTGAAACTCAAATTGAAATATATCTAGATCCATTTGGTGTTCAACTTTAAATTCATTATATCCTGCTCGCAGAAAACCAGTTAGGATCAAGAACACAATTCCAGCAGCAGATACGTAAACTTTTTCAACTACAAAAATTGAGATTTGTGTTTTAAGCCTGTTTGGGTTAGTCGTTCGTCCAGTAAGCGACCGGACGACGAGAGCGCTTTCAAGGAGGATATTGCTTTTTAAAGTAGAGGGGAGGGGGGTGGGGGATACACATATCACTGGTCGCCATTTTGGAGGGGATACACATATCACTAGTGATATGTGTGCGGGGATACACATATCACGGGGATACACATATCACTGTGACACCGGCGCCAACACGCTCAGCATAGTTGCCTTTGCGAAGAAGACGGTGGATACGACCGACTGGGAACTGAAGCCCTGCTCGGGATGAGCGGCTCTTGGACTTAGTGCCCTTTGCTTTCCCTTTGCCGCGACCAGACATGATTAACGATGTACAAAAACTTCGTTGTCTCAAAATAGAGAGTAAGTAACATCACTTTGCAAACAGCAACATATTTATAGTTCTTACCGAGGTAGGAAGGATCGAAAAGCACCAATCAAAACCTAGTGGTCTAATACATTGAATGGGCCATTGTAGAAAAATTGACCTCAAGGGTCAGCTTTAAGATCTAACCAATCACCAATCGAGGATTTCGATCCGTAAGTTAATCGATCCTTCACTCATTTTCATATAAATAGAGGGTCAACCGAGTGGGCAGGTATTTCATATCTGATCTTCAGACATGGCACCTAAAGTTGCAGGGAAGAAAGGTGAGAAGAAAGCCGGTAAGGCAAAGGCCGCCGCTGATGGAAAGAAGAAGAGAAGGGGAAAGAGAAAGGAAAGCTATGCTATCTACATCTACAAAGTGTTGAAGCAGGTTCACCCTGACACTGGTATCTCCAGCAAAGCCATGGGCATCATGAACTCGTTCGTCAATGACATCTTCGAACGCATCGCCACCGAAGCTTCCCGCCTTGCCCACTACAACAAGAAATCAACCATCAGCTCCCGCGAGATCCAGACCGCCATCAGGCTGCTTCTACCCGGTGAACTGGCCAAACACGCCGTGAGTGAAGGAACCAAGGCTGTGACTAAGTACACCAGCAGCAAGTAAACTCACTTTAGAGGTTTCGCGCCAAAACAAACGGCTCCTTTAGGAGCCACCAAATGATACAAAAGTCAATGGCCAACATGATGTAGTAGTAACACGTTTACGAGTCAAAATGAATCGTTTAGTTTCCTGAAGCGAAAACAACAAAATTATCAATGTTATACCAAATTACAACTTTATTTCAAATAACTGATTTTCCCTTGCTGTCTTACATGTAACTGCAAAAGTACAATATATTTCAATTTATAATCTCCAATTCCATTAAGATCCCTTCCTTTATTTAGTAAATTACTCGCAGTATACAAATTGGTTCGCCCCTCAGCTCATTTGTAACATATTTTTGTAAAAAAAAAACACACTTGTTCTTCGAATGTGTATTTAGAAAAATACACTATTTCCTAAAGTAACTTAAAAGCGTTAAATTCTATTTCTTTTTTTCCTTACCACATTCAATGACAAAATTTTGGATATAAGAACGTTTATTCCCTCGTTCTGGCTGTCCGTTACTTGGGTTGTTACGAGACATTCATCGATATTGCGTGATGTCACCTCTCTTTTAGAATTGCGTGAGATCACCATAAACAGCTGACAAGCTTATAGCCCGTGTGCACTTTTCTGACCCACCCCGGGAGGTACGTGTCAACAAATTTGAATTTCAATTCTTATAAGAAAAATATTAAGAAAAATATTAATATCAAATGGCTAAAATATTCATCTGTACATTGTACAATAGTAGATAAAATCTGCAGGATGAAGACCAGTGACACACACTGATCATCTTGGGAACCCCTCAGTTAGTCTCTTGCAGTCGTTATTTAGGTCATCACGCATCGGAGAAGCGTTGCGTGACGATTTCAAATAACGGCTGCGGAGGAGACTAGGGATGAGTTTTCACAATGCAATAATATTACTGATCAGCTGGAAGTTCCTCGTACAAGTCTTCATCAATGGGTTCTGCAAAAAAAAAAATAGCAGTATGGTTTAGTAAATTACATTATCAATTAAAGAACAATTTTCAGCAAAAATTTGTGAAAATTAATGTCTTAAGCCTTCAAGAGCCTGCAAGGGTCAAAGCTAGCAAGTGCATTCGTTGTGCAGTTAAATAAAATGAGTGAAAAATGCAAATATGAATTGAAATAATAAATATTATTAAGTTATTAAGTTCAGGCACTTTAGCCCATATCATTCATACCTTGCCCAGCCGCTATGTCATCATAAACTTCTTGGTCGTCCTCTTCTGAACAAGAAGACAGTGCAAAGAGAGAAAATATTTCAGAAATCAAAATAAAGAACTGATATTTATGTCAATATTGCAAATGAACGTAACATGATTAGGAATCCACACTAGCTGAAAGCAGGTAAAAGGTGAAGTCTGTATTGGCCATGTGTCCTGGAGCTTATCTCAGTTTCTGTAGCTTGAAGTGACCAAAAGTGATGTTAATCTCCCCTGAATGGGTGGCTAGTCCATTGTACCAAGACCTGCCCCCTTCCACCACTTCCCCAATAAATTGACTGTTGGCTATTTATACTTCCAGCTGAGAAAGGCACTGTGAGAGTAAGCATCCTTAATACCCAAGGGTTCAAACCCAAGGGTCCAAACCCATGGGTCAAACGTGAGACACCAGGTAGTGGTTGATGCAGTTATTAAGAAACTGAATGCAGGGTCAGCACATTTCAAGTCTAGCAGCCTAATGCACTCAGGCATACTGTGTCTACACCCAGATCACCATGCTTACAAACACAGCTATTAGCATATCCTGTTCCAAAAGAAAAGCAGCCCAGTCTCAATAGCCTGTGTGCCCCTCAAAAAATCGGGGGACACAGGCTAAGTCACAAAGGTTATTTTCTACTCTTCTCAATCAAATTTAAGCCCAGAATTACAAGAAAGAAGACTTTAGTGGTAAAGTGCATAATTCTCACTTTCATTGCCAAATAAGGTTTGAGATCTGATCCATAGGCTTTTATTTGTCCTTGCGCTAACTTCAATATTTCCATCAAAGCTTTCAGCATCAGTAGAAGAAAAAGGCAAGAAAAACTCTTGTACGTCCGCACTATATATACATACATCAACATACCTTCTTCTATTTTGGTTGCACTTTGATATTGGTCAACATCTTCATAGAAGTCTTCTGTTATAATTGCACTAAAATCAATCAAGTCAAGTTAGTTATCTGCCATGGAAATCATGAACATACTTGTTTCACATAATTTCGTGTTTTGAATGTCTATTTACATGTAGATTGGTTAGATAATTTTTCTTTTTAGACAATTAATAACTGTATGGCACTGCTGTATATCAATATGTGTTGTTTGAAACATGGTTTACTCTGTCAGTTCATCAAAGTACAAAATAGAAACTATAAATGAAAAACTACGCAAATATTGTTGATAGAGTCAAACCTCCACTAATGGCCACCTCATAACAATATAGCCACTATTTTTTTGTCTCAGCAGATTGTCCATACATTCACTTTTATTTTAACCTCTCTACAACAGCCACCTCTCCACAATGGTAATGGCCACTAAAGTGCATCCCAATTACCGAAACAACATCTCCATAACAACCAGTTAATCAACGACTAACAAACGGTGTATACAAAACCACAACTTTTCATTGTTAAAGGTCACAAAACTTGAATGGAAACACACATCACTGGTCTCTGTTTCTGTTTTATTGATCAATATATTTTGATTATGTTATATATTTACGAGCTAAAATAAGCATTTGTTATTTCAATAAAAATGTTCACCCCACAAAAAAATCCGGGGTCATATTATAGCCCTACTTCCCCATAATGGCCAACTCTCTACAACAGCCACTTTCAGTTTCTTCTCTCCCCTAGATGGCCGTTGTGGAGAGGTTCGACTGTAAAGATAATGTATATAGGAAGTTAGCCACAAGCATATTGTGATGCTTCTTAATGAATAATCTAGAGAATTTCATTGACTATTTGACAAAATAGACCTATACCTTATTCGATTTCCTTCACTGTCAACCTGAAAAATAAACGCAACTTTTCATTATTATCAAACAAAACGTGCATGCTTGAGTTAATGATTTTCATGGGTATAATTGCCTAAGAGAACAATATAAGAAAATCTGAATGAAATATAAGAAATGCTAAGATAAAAATAGAACAGAAAGAAAATTGCTGCTACTAGCATACAGAGGAACACTGATTTTAAACTTAAAAGAAACTTACTTTGAGTTGAATGAGGTCTGTAGGTAGGTAACCCACTGGAAAAGACAACAACCAAAAAACAAAAATCAACATTTAAAATCATGTCAGTTATGGATTTTGAAACATGTTGTTCTTTTCATCAAAACAACAAAACAACAGCATAGTTCTCTCTATCTCACAGTATATAATAGTGATGAGATGCTTGGGAACATGAACTCAACAAATCTTGAAATGTTTCCAGATGTCATTTAAACCCTCCTCCTAGCTATTCACAGAGCACACAATAGCAGGGGTTTCATTAAGGGCTGGGTACTGGGTAAATTGACTGGCCGTGAGGATGATTTTGCCTGCCTGGTTTGACCATCTGAAACCCCTGCAATGGACACAATAGTTACCATAATAATTCACTTTATACAGCCCCACTTGATAGGGAGGTCCTGCAAGGTGCTTACTGGAAGGAGGGCTATAAATCAAATCATAACTACAGTGGAGAAGTCTGCATATAAGCAGGTTCCAAGAAGCCCATCAGGCCAGTTTCTGCAGCATAAAAGAATTAGGAGTATTTCTACTCCCACCAAGATGGGATGCTAGTCCATCGCAAGGTTACCCACCAACATTAAATTTGCCTGTTCCCATTCATACACCCGGGTGGAGAGAAGCACTGTGAGAGAAAAGTGTCTTTCTCCAAGAACAAAACACAATCTCTCTGGCCAGGGCTTGAACCCGGACCGCTCATACCAGAGATGAGCGCACTAATCATGTGGTCACCACACCTCTCTTCATTACTACAGTAACTGACACAAATTAAACATACAGTGTCCTTCAGGGTTCTTAATAAGCCATTTTCCTTGAGGACATCCTTTTTCACTGATAATAACCAGTGTCTCCCCTTCCTTCACTGGCAGTTCAAACTTTCCATCACCAGTAAAGTTTCTCTTAGCTTCTCCAACACCATTGCCTTCAGCTCCAGGTTTTAACTGAAAAGGAGAAACGCATACTGTCAGTATAAACTTACTATATAAAAAAAGGTTACATGGTAAAGTCTGCATATGAGCCAAGTGGCCCATCAGGCACATCCTTAATTATCTCCAGTTTCTGTAGCATGAAGCGACATGTAGCATGAATGACATGCTAGTCCATCACAGGGTTACCCCAGCATTAAATTCACCAGTACCCATTTATACACCTAGGTCACTGCAGGGAGGCACTGAGCCAGTAAATTGCCTCGCCCATAAACCAAATTCACTGAGCCCGGACCACTTGATCTGGAGGAAAGTGCACCAGCGAAGACACCACCATACCTCCACAAAAAAACTTACAATATAACAGCCCTGCAAATGTGCTGACAGTTGGCAGTTTTTCACCTACAATAAATTCCTTACTGCCTATTTCACATTGAAGTTCACTAATTTTGATTAATTTCAAATCCCTCCCTGCCATTTTTAGTGCAGAGTGCACTATTGGGATGGTTATGGGGGTTGCCTGCCGCTAAGGAACTAAGGCGCTATGGCGCTATGGCGCTATGGCGCTATGGCCCTATGGCGCTATGGCCCTATGGCGCTAAGGTGTAAACTTTAATGTTTGTTTAATTAATTAATTTCAATTAATTAATTAGTCTAGAGGCAAGGAAGTAGTGGGAGTAGGGTGGGAAAGGTACATGTGTAGTCTACGTAAAACACATTTCATCACCATCGCTTAACTTTGAACATCGCAAAGCTATATATTTGTTTCAGGTAACCCCTTCCTCTCCTTGTGGTACCATTCTCCTTAGAACAAAACTAATTTGTCCTAAACGCATGCGTAGATTAGTTAGCGTTCGTGGCTTCTATATTAGGTGAAGGATACATTGTATACGGAATCACGCACAAATGTTGAGTGGTTTTCCTTATGGTAGAGCTCAACATGTAAGACGCATGCGTTCTAGCATCGTTAGTGTTATACACTATCTTTTCACGTGGTATTTTAAATGTCATATCATGTGACCAAGGACGGCAGTTATTTTTCAGGTAGCGCCAATTGTCCCTTTTTATTGCAAAAGTGAAACGTTACTGTGGCTGCGTAGCTTTTAGAATTACACACAGGTCGGTTCAACAAATATCATCTGCTGTTTTCAATCTACAATAGTGTGCTTCTCAGGGTTCAAATATATTGCTTCTCCTTAGCGGCTTGTTTATTTCTTGCCTTAATTGTGTCTGTAAGAGAGACCAAAAAGTTCCCAAGTTAGTGGCTTTAATACTCCGCAAATTGTAAATTTGTAACAAAAGAAACCAGGAAAATGCTCAAATATTGCTGCAGACGCCGTGGCACCTAATGAAAGCGCAAATTAATTTAATCAGTCTTTGAGGAGACTCATTCATATCAGCCAAGTAGCGCTGTTTATCTTCAATACTTTTCGTTAAAATGCTTCTCAGCCATCAATATCGTTGCGTAATAATTTTGAATTGGTTTATTGTTAACAACAAAGGTGGCAACAGAAGAAGAAAGTGGTATTTCGTGACTATCTGATAATTAAATTAGTTCCTGTTCATCGGTAAAAATTTGCATTTTTAATAAAACAACATTGTTTCTGTTCCGTTTCTTCATCACCATATCAGATATTAAACTTTCTTTCATTTATCTCCAAAAAACAAGGACATCTTCCGTATGTTTTGGAGAAAACAAGGGTTTCATATTACAGGCCTCTGCGAGGAAAACAAAAGTATCAAGTTACAAAGTTGGCGTGAAGAGCTAAATTGTCACGTTTGCTGCTTCAGCGTATTATTGAATTTAAAATGAACGTAAAATCAACGTAAAACACCAGTAGTAATTAATTTGTGCGTAATTTTTGGACCTTGAATGAAAATACAACCTTGAAACATACACACTGCAAAGGGGAAAAGCCGTAGCAGACTACTAAGGTAGACACAAACCGGAAGTGAACCGAGCATGGGTGAGTACTTATGGAACTACTGTACCAGAGCTATCAATTGCGCTCTGCACTATCTGAGATTGTCTCACTAGTTTTGGTTACTACCCCTGTCATACTGCCTGCTACTCCAAAACATTTTCAAAGGGTTTCTGGAATAAAACAATCACTCCAGGTAACAATATTACAGTTAAAAAGTCAGTCAGTCATAACATTGTCAGCTGGCAACCTGATCTTAATCCCAGGTACCTTGTGTTTTTTTCGAAGCTCTTTATCATCCCGGTCCCTTCTCTTTTTCTCCTCTTCTTTCCTTCTTTTTTCTTCTCTTTCCTCTCTTTCTCTTCTTTTCTCTTCTTCCTTTCTCCTTTTCTGTTCTTCCCTTTCTTTCTTTTTCTGGTTTTCCATTTCCTTCTTGAGATCTTTCTTGCCTTTCTCTTTGTTTGCACTGCTAAAAAGGTTCATGAAGCATTAACTGAGATCCAATCAAAAAATACAAGATTCTGCCAAAATAAGCCAAGAGACAAGGTGTGAAAAAGGCATGATTTGACGCCAAAAAGATCTAGTTGACACATGTAAGCATTAACAAGAATAAACAAATTAAATACAAACTGAAACAGTTTTCATTCAATCCTAGTTCTAGTTTTAATCCTTAGTTTTAGTATCATGTTTTTAGCTTTTATTACTTTTGTATTTTAGACACTTAATGTATATTCTAGGCTTTTATTTTTTAGAGGACCCTCCCGAAACCACCTCTAGGTGATTGGAGGCCTCCTCTTAAAATATTATTTTGTCATTGTCATTGTCATTGTCATTGTCATTGTTATTATTATTATTATTATTTACTCAATGTCAAACATTTACCTAGAGGTCACAAAATACCCCCTTGAACAATAAATAAACCAACACCCAAAATACAGAGCAGAGAAAATTTTTAATCTTATCTAACACCTCAGAAAAGAAAAAATGCAAATTTACGCCACAAATCTTACTGTACCTCCATGCTACTTTATAAATCTTCAACTACACCCCCTCCATCCAACCTCACCTCTACACCTTCCAGGACTCTACACTCTACACCTTGTGTTGTCAGAATAAACTTGACCTTGAGAGAGTTATGCCACCATATACACAACATTCTAATGCCCTTTTACAAGCATTCTGTGGTTGAAATTTGTAGTATCAACATGCACAGTGTACCTGGGGACTGCTGAAGGTGAATATTTGTTTTCAATAGGAGAGTTGCAAGCCTCTTCTTCTTTCACCTCTGGCTGTCCATTAAGGCTAGTCCCCACTGCATCATACATTTCTTCTCCAAATTTTTCCCCTTCAACGGCAAAATCTGGAAAACAAATAAAATTTAATTAGAAAAGAATAACAAAGGAGCACACAGAAGAATATAAGCTACAGGTGGAACTATGAATACTATATGATTGCATGTGCCCATCCAAGCAAGGTAAAGACTGTTGCAATCCTGGGGATTTATGAGAGGCACAAGGCTCACAAAATAAAGCAGTGAGACTTACTCCCATACCCCTATCTCCCTCCCCAGTTCAATACAAGTAGGAAGCTAGTTGCCCTAATTAGAAAACGACACTTTGCAGTATCTAACCACAAATTCTAATTCATATGTATCTGGTGGTAATCTCTGACACCCCCTGTCCCCCCAGTTCAATGTTGTGACCAGCTGCTGTGGTCTGGGCAATGTTAGAAATAGAAAAATCAACACTGTTTGGGGGGGGGGGGGGGGAAGGGGGTAACGATTCCGAGACACTCAAAATTACTGCAAAGTGTCTCAACACTTTTGCTGCTTATTATAGGTGGAGTCGAGGGTACATTGTACACTGGGGTAAGCAATCTTCCCTAAGAACACCACATGTGTTAAGACCCTGGGATGGCAAGGCTCAAGGGTGGACCTTTCCATCAAAGGACCAAAACAAAAGCCATTGAGGAATCACCTTTGCAAATTAGATTTGTAGGGAAAATGAGATCTAGGGGCAACATAGAAAAGAAATAAAAGATTCAATAACTAGGTAAAGGTATTTATGTCTGTTTTCGAGCCTACAGTGCCTATCAGGCTGGTGATTATCTCTGGTTTCCATAGAATTTTGACACAGTCGACATTCTATCCAATGTTAATTCTATGTTAATTGTCCTCCTGGACAAGTAACTTTTGATTCCCACTTGCCAATGGGCCCTTGCACATCAGCAATTGAGAATGCCAATGTCGACTTATTTAAACGATCTATTATTTAGTTTACACAATATAAATTCTCCAAGTAACTAGGACTATTTTGACTCCCCCTGGATGGGATGGTAGGCCATCACATTGTTTAACCCTACCATTTACTTCACCACATCCAGTTACTAATCTGGGTGGAAAGAAGAAATGTGGGAGTAAAGTGTCTTATCCAAGAACATAATGCAATGTCCCCGGCCAGGGCTTGAACTCAACTGCTTGATCTGGAGTCTAGAACCCTTATTGGTATTAGGGCAAAAACTCTCCTAAAAATTTTTCGATAAAGACTTTATATGATACCATTTTGTAAATGTTCACGAGCTTGCTCTGCCACAGCGTCTAAGTCATCGTAGCTCTCGTCACAGATAGGTTCAGTATTTTTTGCTTCTGCATTATTTATCTCCTCAACTTTTGCTTTCATCTCATCAACATCATCATAGTTTTCCTCCATAATTCCTGTTATGTAGTAAAGGTATACATATTGAGTCTTGTTCACACAGCATGCGCAAAAAGTTGGAGAAAAGGAATCAACCCTGAGAGGATCACAGCTAAAGCTGGATCCCAAAGGTATTTGTCATACAGGAAATCAGCATGTGCCTGCTCACTTGCTCTCCAGGTGAGTCTCAGAGTCTTAATCAGTTTGGGCAAATTCAAACCGGAAATGTAGTAGCTTAACTAAAGGTCAGGCAAGGACTGTCAAGATTAATTTTCCATTGCTGTATATGTTCAAGATTGTTGACTTACAAGGCAACTGAGTTAAGAAACTCAGCCAGCTGTGACTGATGACAGTAAAGACTCTGAACAATAACATGGCAAGATCTAGCGTAATCTGCACATTGTCAAATTTTATCACTAAATAATGTTTGCTGGTCAACTTTTAAAATTAGTGTACTCTTTTTATCCAAAAGCTAATTTGCCACATATTTAGGTTAGTCTCCTGAAATGCCCCCTCATTGTTTGCACTGAAACCACTTGTGGTCCTACTTGAAAACAAGCTGAATACTTTTCACCGTAAATGGATTAAAAGGCAAATACGCATGCCAAATAAGCTACCATCAAAAAGTTGACCTATATCATTACCTTCCTCTGCTGTAGTCTCCTTTTCCTGTTCAGCTTCATTTCTGCCCAGAATCTGAGCCTTAAGATCATCATCTACATCATCATACTCTTCTCCTTCATCTTCCTCTTCTGCAATACTATGATCTGAAAACAAACCAAGGTGAAAATTAGCTTTAAAATAAAAATAAACATTAACTAAAATCTTCAAATAATATCCAATTGGGCTTTTCATGGCCAGTGGAAATAAACAATGAAACAAATCATGTTAATGAACATAACATGGTTAAGAATTCCAACTGGCAGGAGGCAGACCAGTTAGCTATTTACAAGTGTGGCCAAGCAGTTCAACTCAGGACAACTGAGAACAACACCAGCTTGTGGTCAGAATGGGACCCTAAGCCGCAACCTCTGATTTCACTTCCAGTGCCCTAACCACACGGCCACACTGCCTCCTCCAATCAGTCATTCATCTTTTATTTCCTTTTATTTCAGGTTAAAATCCAGGTTAAAATCCAGTTCAGTCACATTATTGCTTACTTTTGGTTTATCAAAACTACTAAAATGTGGCTCATTGGCCCAAAATGGTGCACCCCTGTTGCATGATGTGAGTATATGTAAGTGGATACAGCTCCTTTAATACAAGAAGAATGAGATATGTGGGGCTAAAAACCCTCAGGAAATTCCAGTTTAAAAGCTTTTACTTTCCTTTTAATACTTTTGCTTTTGAACCCTCCAACTTTACATGTAGAATTTCAAAAAAAAAACTTCCTTGGGGTGGCTATGGATATTTCATGACCCACACAATTATACATTAAGATTTGTTAAGTGAGAAGCACAGAAGCAAAGCTTACCCAAGCTGCTATTGTTCTCCAGCCTATTCAACGTGTTTCGTCGTGGTGACATCACAATTCTATTGCTGTCATAATTCTCCAATAACTTCATTAAATTTTCAGGTTTAGGACACTTTGGTGGCGGTTTCCCAAGACTTTCAAGTGTTGGCAAAACACAGAGCTTTGGCTCTCCCCTAGAATCATGGCAAACAATTTTCTTATTTGAATCAGTTAAAATATCTTTGCTCTCGTCAGTAACACCTCTGCCAGAATCTGAACGTAGTTTAGTCTCATTTTCTTTGTCCTCTTCCTGCTTGATATTTTCTGGGGCTGGTTTAAGTGGTTTAGGCTTCGGTTTTGGTTTTGGTTTCATCTCCTCCTCTTCTTTGTGCTCAAACATAGCTCTTCTTCGGGCCATGAGACTTTGAAGTTCATTTGTCGGCTCATCAGCATTTGCAGTGTTTTTGTTATCAATGTCTTCTGCGATCTCCTCCTCTTCTTTGTGCTCAGACAAAGCTCTCCTTCGGGCCATGAGACTTTGAAGTTCATTTGTCGGCTCATCAGCATTTGCAGTGTTTTTGTTATCAATGTCTTCTGCGATCAAGCTGTCACGGAAGCCAGTTTTCCTCAGTTTTATAGAAGGAATTAACTGGGCAATAGCTGATGGATCATCACTCCTTTTTTGGAACTTGTTGTTCCTTGGGGGTGATGCCTTTTTTACAGCCTGTGGGGCCTTTGGTGGTGGAGTCCTGTGCAATGAATTTTTCTTCTCCAATATTGCATTCTGTGTTATCGACATTCTGGGTTGTGGTGATCGGAATAATAGTTAAATAGGTATCTGTTGACAAGGAAAAATCAAGTATTGTAATAATTATTCCACATCTTTATACAGTGCATATTCATCCCGTAGTGCTCACGTAAATAATTTACGATTGTCTCTTTGGTAGCTTGTCCCCATTTTCATTGGTATGAAGCCAGACTGACACACTTAATGATTTTACAGGCTCATTGAAACAAATGTCACAGCCATTAAAAATAACAATAATTGTTTCCTACAGCAAGCACACTAGTTGATCATACTGCCTGCATTTGTGATTGGCCATAAGATTAGAAGTTTTAATCACACATCACCATGATCAAAATCAACACTGAATAGCAAAAATCATAGTCACAGTAGTGGGTGCCCTTCTAATTTCCACAGATCACCACTGCAATGAATATATAGAATGCTGTCTGTTGCGTGACTAATGTATGCTAGTTACATCATGTTATCTCTGCTAATGTATTCCTGTTAGATCACATGATTATATGTTCTTGCACAAGTTCGATCTGTTATATAAAGAATATGGAATGTAATACTCGCGGCTTAAATAATGCTTGATAAGACTTAACAGAGATCAGGGCAGACAGAAGATTCAACAGTGCCAAGAATTAATAGCTCAAGTTAAGAGCAGTTTTCAATTGAGTGTCGAAAGCAATTAGGTAATTACTTTAGTTTTGGCTTTACTACCATTTGAGATTGACTGAGCAGTCTGATTGGTAAGTAATGGGTTTGGTTATGGATTTATGACACTCAATTGAAAACTGCTCTAAAGTACAGTAACCAGAAGTGTTTGCAACAAGTTGTGTAGCAAAGAGAACAGTCTTTACTGCTGACCTGTATTACTGTTCTGTTTCGCTCTCCTGCATTTTATGTGTTATTAAGTGGAATAGGTTCAACTAGATATCACCACAGAAGAAAGTTTCGCTAGTTGGCTAGATCTGAAACATTGTTAACTAAGCCATTCTTGCAGTTTTCGTTTGCCAATTGCTAACTAGATTTGTCAGTGTAATAATGTAATGTATCTCTTTCACAGCTCAGATCGCATAGCTACAATTATTAAAGATTAAGGTAATATTATATGATTTGTTATTGTCGGATTCAGTCTGATGTTACCAGTTTCTTACAAAATACAGAGAAAAGCTCCACTGTAGGAAGGCTGCAGTTTAATTAGTCAATTCTTGGCCTAGTTAGGCAAGACTAGTTTATGGCTGCTGGTGCAGAAATCATAGGATGCCATTCTCTCAAGCTGAAAATATGTCAAGAAAACCTTGGTAACGAGCTTTTAATAAATACTCTTAAAAACCATACAGGCCTTTTGCTTCACCTTTCTGACACTTACAGGGTCCGAGACAAGTGAATTTCAACCTGTTGTCCGCCAAATCGTGCACAATTAATTGAGCTGAAAAACTTGTTTGATCTTTTTCCCAACCACAGAAATTGTTTACATAATTGAGTAGATTTAATAACCTCCTGTGAGAACGTCAACAAAAGTAAAAGTTTGCAAATTAGAAATAGCATTTCGATAAAGAAATGAGAATGTGCAATAGGGATAATTCTCTTGATGACAAAATTGAAGACTAAACGGCATTTTGAAGCAGCATTTTCCTTTCGCTTCCGGGACTGAAACATTAAAATTCATAAGTGTGATCACGAAACCCAAAATGGCAGTGAACGGTATGTTTAAATACAAGCTCTTATCAGTTGTGAGGTTTGACTGCTCGAGGGTCCGACATCTAGAGGCGACAAACAAACATGCGAACATTTATACCGAAAATATGGTTGTTTCGGTCGCTTTTACAGCTGGCTTCCTTGCTTGCTTTCTAAATAAAAAGCTCATTCGTCCTGTTTATAGATCCTGTCAAATACAAATGGCCATCGTAGGTTGAAGGTTGGCCTATCCTGGCGTATCATGATCAAATGCTCAACAGCCAAACAACAATATTGAAACTTCGCCGACTCAGATCACAATATTGAACGCTTGCTACGAGCCACTACTTCCTAAATGACCATATGACATATAAAATGATCAAAATGAGGACGAAAACCAAGCTCGGCTCGGAGGACGGGCTGAACCGCGCTAAAAAGTTCCAGCTAGCAAGCTCGTGAATCTGCATGTACATTGAACAATTTATCAAATGTTCGACATACATACCTTTCTTTTTCACATAAGGGTGGTCAGCTTAAGTTCTCGAACTTTTAAACCTCGTTCTGCTTCAGAATTAGCTAGAATTCCACTACATAACCCTTTGCTAACCTTCGCGCAAAACGTTCCACAAAATACTTCCGCCAAGGCTGCGACACGATCTGAAAAAAATTTTGATTGGTCAACTTCAAGGTTCAAAAAAACACTTGTTTTGATTGGATGTTGGTCTTCATCGTTCTCATTCCACTCAAACACCAGATTTCTTTGTGACAGACTTCATTGGCATTCTTGCTATAGAGACCCTGTTAGGGGTAAATTCCGACAAGCGACATGGCCTTGAAACGGGGACATGAGAGCTATGAATTGTCGACGAACGACAGACTACTCCAACGAAATAGAGAAAGCGACACCAATGGCAAGATGGACCGACAACGAATTTCGGAACTGAGAATGCAGTGA
Source organism: Orbicella franksi (assembly GCF_964199315.1). Lineage (NCBI taxonomy): Eukaryota > Metazoa > Cnidaria > Anthozoa > Scleractinia > Merulinidae > Orbicella > Orbicella franksi. The sequence continues at coordinate 4,684,305 of NC_138158.1, read as the reverse complement.
TTGTTTTAAACGTCTGAGTCGAAGTGAAGACGCATTTCCAGAGTTTTAAATGTGTTTTCCTCTCTCACGCGCGATGTCGACGGGTCGCGAAACCCAGGCTTTCCTATATATACTAAAACAACCACGTCGAATAAATCGAGTCCGTCATTGCTGAGTATTTTTTCTCACTCTCAGCTGAGTGAGCAGTGCCCTAAAACGCCTAAAAACACGCTTAAGGAAAAAGAAAAGAGATCTTCGACCGTCTGCTTCACACTTTTATTAGTGGGTCACCAGTAAAAGAATATGAAGCTGTAATATCAACAAATGGCATTATGGAAGGAAAAGAGAGACAGGGGAAAGCTGGCAAGGTCTTCTCGTCTTCAGCAGAAGATAAGGGTTACGCCAAATTCAAAGGAAGATTATACATAGGAAGATTATCTGATTGAGGCCGTTGAGATTTTGAGTTAAAGAACGGTTGTTAAACATAAACATGGTAAAAATAGTCATAGGTCCGATTGTACTTTAGGTCCAAATACTGACTGGAAAATGGCTGAAAATAGCAATTCCAAGCGTCTAAATTTCAAAATTTCCCGGGCGGAGCGTGCCCCCACATCCCCCAGGAGGTTAGCAACTTCAGCGCTCGAAAGCGTGCCCAAGGAGGTTAGCAACTTCAGCGCTCGAAAGCGTGCCCAAGCCCTTAGAAAGAATGCCCCCGATATGCCCCCCAGCATGCCCCCAGCCCCTTACAAAATTTTGAAAAATTGAGGTAGCTAAGAAGTCTTTTCCTTCATTCTGAGTCGAAATGTGATGCTTTAAAAGTAACCATAAAGTAATCATTAAACCCACTGACCGGAGAAATCCTGGCTCTGCATAGGAATTCCTACTGCTGAAAAGTGTTCGAAGCAAGTGCAAAACGTACAAGGAGTAAATTATATCTAAAGAGATACTTAATTATGTATGTACTTGACTAAAACAGCAAGGAACCCTCAATGCGTGAGAAATAATAGCTTCAGCGTGAGAGCGCAAGATTGAATTCGATGCGTGAGGCTCATGTTCAATGCGTGCGACTTCAGAGCACTGTGTCAGTTTTTTTTTTAAATAAACAAAAGTATTACGATGTGTTATACGTGTAGCTTCGTTTTAATCGAACAAGGTCAAATTTCCCGACACAACTCCATTGAGACGAAATTCCGACAGGCGACTTAGGAATCTTGCGAAATGCCGACATGGCTGGTGGCGAATTTCAGACAGGGGACATGGGTACCCCCCTTAACGGGGCCTCGCTTTTAAGGTTTCATAGATAACTTTCCCCACAGGGATATTGTAGATTATTTCATTTCACATTTACGTAATATTATAAGAAAGGGGATGTGGGGCAGGAGGAATTCTCAATTATCAACGCTGTCTTCTGACGTATTTGACTTGACACGGCATATTTCACACAGTCAGTAAGGGTATTTATTTCTATAAAGTTATGGCCGGTTCATGTACTCAACACAAAGCAAAAACACAAGTCCTTCGTTTCTGTATTTTATTTGCCGGCTCCAGGGTAGTGAATTACCAGGAGATATCACCATTGTTAAGCACGAGAAACCGTAAAAAGCTAGCCAAAATTTCAGCCGTTTTCTCCACAGTAGTCGCTTTCTCCTGAGAGCTAAGCTACCAGAGACCAAGATATGCCTAATTAAACTCCTTCACAGCCGTTTTTGGGATGTCACGCAACCCTCTCTTTGGAGGATCGTTGCGTGACATCTTTAAAAACGGCTGCAAAGGAGAGCACGGTATGCCCTGCTAACAGCTGATTTCTCGTTGTACTGAAACGAGGCTGGGAAACACGCTATGTCACGCGCTGTCTCTGCTCCTAGTTAGTAAAGCAAAGATCTGGTAACAAATCTGGATCTGAAGGGACGGATAGACATACGTTAAGGAATCCAGAGCTGTTATCATTTATGAACCCTAAATGGGCCCATTTTGTCATAGCATTGTTGAGCCTCCATACATCTCATTAAAATTTTAACGCTCGGAACCAAAGGAACTGTTTTCCAGAAGTGCGTCGATTAATTAAAACTGAAATCTGCAGCTCAGTACTATTTTCGCTTTCTAATCTTTTATTTCCAAGAAAACGGATCCTTAGTGCATTTGCAGTTTCAAGTTAATGATAACGTTCCTAAGTCTTCTTGTTGCGTTACGCAGAAGCGTTGCGTGACGATGCGAAGTGAGCGCGAGGCAATGCCAACTTAGCTCTTGAGGCGTGACAAATCTTTGCTCTTTTTGAGCTTTACGGAACTACTCAGTGTTCCAAAAGCCTCAGTCGATTATTGCAGCGTTGCCTTGCATCGCAGTTTGCTGTGCCGTACTTCGTCTTGTTTGAAAGATCCTACTACAACCATAGGTTTTTTGACATTTCGTTCGACTGCGTTTCTCAAGAAGGTTGCTCTTTCTTTCTCGCAATAAGCAGATTCACAACTTGGTTGTGTTTTAGAAAGAGTACAGCTTTCTCGTGAGTCACGCGTCTCAGGTTGATTCCATTGACCTGCAAAACAACAAACACATGATAACATATCAACTGCTCGACTTTTCTAGGTAGATGTCATTTCGTTTTTCTTTAGGAAGGAAAACAACAAATAGATTAGCAACAAGGAAAACGCCCGGGGGAGACTCTTATATAGGAAGGACGGGGGGACTCGTCGTACCTTTCAGGGTTTGAAAAAGCGGGTTGGGTATTCCTGGGGTATTCAGCCTCCATACAGCGGGAGGTTCCGTGGTACCTTTTAGGGTATTGAGCCGAAAAAAGTCATTGTCAGGTCTTGTGATGTTTTAGAATAGACCATTTTACAGTTGTCTGCTCGGTGACCTGGCCTTTGGATGGCAGCGAGGTTGGAGTTGACCTTGTTTTGATACAGACCTCACTGCTTTTGTTGCGTAAAACAAGTTGTTCTGATGCTAATTAGGTGCATTTACATGACAAAAGCACTGAGGTCTGTATCAAAGCAACGTCAACTTCAGTCTCGCTGCCGTCCAAAGGCCAGGTCACTGAGCAGGCAACTGTAAAATGGTCTATTGGTACCTGTTCGGGGTGAACAAGTTTTCAAGCCACGCCCACAAAACAGGATCTTGGTTCCTCTTAGGGGTTCTTTTCAAAATTTTGACCAGCTTTTCATATGGGAATCTCCTCCCAGGGAGAGGGGGGGGGGGGATGGCTAAGTTAGAGAGAGATTGAGCTGAACAATGAAGGACTGATTTGATGAGGCTGTAGCAAGAAGGAATGAAGGGTAACAGAGTTAATCTCCAACATAGGCCTTATTTCCAAGGTAACCAGGTCAAGTTAATTTTCGATCATTCCCGTTTCGAACAATAGCCAACCCTGCACCATTTATTTCACTCACGTAGACGGCCCAAGAGACTTAGCGCGCATTTTTTCATCCTTCGCGAAAGCATCCATGTTACGCGCGAGGTAACATCCGAGGGAGGACTGAGCACCATCTCTAAAAATAGCTTGAGAGGGATAACCTTGGTAATAACCTTTCATGCTCTTTTAGCTAAAGAGAATTCTTGATAGAGCGGTTTTCAATTGAGTGTCGTAAAACCAAAACCAAAATAATCACTTTAGCCAATCACAAAGGACACAGACAATACAGTGAACCAATCAAAACTTGAAGTAATTGCATGTAGCTGAAACAAAGCGCGGGAAAACGTGTGTGAACGAGTCACGATTGGTGTTGGTTTTAATTCTGATTGGATGAAAAAGTTGCGCAAGTTTTTTAAGCCACTCGTGTAGCGTAGTAATGCAAAACCAATTACTTTTCGACACTCAAATGAAAACCGCTCTAAACTATGAGCAGGATGATTTAACTGACACGTTAAGGCTTTGGAATGTCTAATGAAGTGCTTCCTCACCTCTAGAATTCTGTCTCCAGGAATGAGCCCGTACGATGCTGGCCCATCAGGTTGAACCTTCGTGACATATATGTTCTATGAAACGAAAGTAATCAAATAAAAACATATAATTCTCCTCACGTGTCTCCTTACATTTCTTGTAAAACTAGCTAGTAGAATTTGTTTCACTATCAATGTTATCATCCCCCTTAAGGGATCATTTCTTCAATCTGCGTGACTTGCATGCTTCTTAATTTCAGGATACTACGAAAAAAATTATTCCATGAACCGGTGAATACAATGTGATAAATAACAAACGAAGCGCGTGACGCCAAGATTGTTATAATCACCTCGTGTTCAACAAGGGCGAATAAAATAATTGTTTTATTTAGATGTCACAGTTTGATCTAAACGAAGCGATGGTATGAAAAGGCAGGAAAATTTGCCGCACGCGCGTTGTTCACTCTTTGAATTCAAAACTACTTTCTTCGGTAAATGTTGAAGACTATGGCCGCCATTTTTCACAAACCTTGTTGTCGTTAGGGTGAAAGGGATTTGAACCGGAGTCAATTCCACCAGCTATACTGAAGCCAAGATTAGGATTCTTGTAAACTTCTACTTGAAGCTGTAAAAACAATGAACAAAATGCAATTTACTTTTTCTCTTCTAAAATAACATAAACGACGAATTATGACTCAGTTACATACAAGAAACAGACCAAAAAGCATTTTCTCCAATTTTCCTATACAATAGTCTTCAACTATTCTGTATCTCCATACATCCTACCATGCCAACCTTACTGTGCTAAAGGAAGCCCTCTGCTCTCCGCAGTTTCCTAACCGCCGTTACTATCCAGCATATTCGCAACTTTCAAAAGTACGAAGTTACCTTTGCTTCGAACTACAATGCTTAAGCGGAGATTTCTGCCGATTGGTTAATAAATAATGGCTCATACAGACCTAAGGCCTTTTTTCCAAACACTATTCAAGGACTTCAGGGATAATTGACAGCAATAATATTCAACAATACGTTTTCCACAAAACCACAAACAAAATTTAAAAGTACTACTACTACTACTACTACTATTACTAAGAATTCAATGATTTTTGTGGGAAAAAAAACCCAAATTTTCATTTTCAACAACTTCTCAAGAATATGGAAATTTATTAATGGACTTATCAAGGCCTGTGTGAACCATGTACATCACGTGCTACAAACTCGTGTCAATCGGAGAAAACCGATTTTTTTCAACCTATCAGAATAGTTAATCCCACCCTCCCCTCCCTCCCCTCTGCAGAATAAACTTCCTCACCAGTTCTATTGTTGGGTCATTATCGACAGGTTCATCGTCGTCTTGTGATGAATGCAGAGATTGTTCAGAATTTCGAGACTCAGACGAATTACTCCTGTTGAGAACTCGAGGTATCGTCGGGGCAACTTCGTGAGGTCTCCGATTGTCTCCGACGTTCGCTCGTGTTCCGTCGACGCTAACTTCTCCACGCTCCATCGCTCTTTCGCGCTGAAGCTGTCGAACTCTGTTCTCGAATCTCTGCGCGTCTTCCTGCGAAATGTCAAATCTCTGCGAACCATTCATTCCCGGTCTAACTTGAGCAACTGGCTGCCTGCCAACGCTTGAGGGAACTTCCGGTTCCGGTAACACCTGCCGAACCGGAAGTTCCGTAATTACTTCCGGCTGGACCGAGTACTGAGGAGGGGGCGATCTTTCATTTATATTAGTTCCATTCGTGATAACTGCACTGTTGACACCTTGTGAGGTATTCATGACGTGGTGGACAACACCTCCAAGAGGTACTCTGTCGGACTGATTTGTAGCTTCGTAATACGATGGTGGCCTTAAAGGGCCTTGAAGAAAACTAGGTTCTTGCTCGTTAAATGAGTGCATTTCACCTAATTGTCCCGCGTCTGGTGTCCCTGTGGAACTACTCCACAGTCGTGCACCTGAACGTCCGTGAAATGAAGACAGAGAGCTGGGAACTTCTTCCCGGAATGAATGCTGTGTTTCCACTGATGGCCTGCGGTCACCCTCAGGGGGTAGGGGAGGAGAGACTCGGTTTTCCCTTGGGGTGTAGGGTGGGGGTGGTTGATACACAGGTGGGGTGCGATTGACTGGTTCCTCTTGAATAGCAGCTTGTCCCTGAAACAACAAAGAACAGCTTTACCAAAGTGATCAGGAAAAAGTGCCTCAATATGGAAACTGTCCCAAAGCAAACTCCAAGTCCCGTTAATATGGATGCCATATGGTAGTGAGAGCCTTACAATAGATGAATCAGACTAATTGTGTGACGAAAGTCGTTCCTCTGGGCTCACCCCTGAGGGTTCTGGCCTCGTGTACCGGTACTCAAGAACCGATACAAACGACCCAACAATATACAACAGCTACACAAAGGCTCGTAAAGAAAGGAGTACAATGGTTATTCCCTCTGTGTACCGGTACACCAGGACACAACCCCCCGTCGAGTCAATTCTTGATGATGAAAGAGTAACAGAAAAAGCACTTGTGTGTATGTCTGAGACATGTTTGGGCAAAAAATACTTTAGATAAAACAATAGAACCTTCGAGGTTAGAAGCATTCAATAATGCTTCCTTCATCACGTATGACTGGCATACATTGATGCGCAACTTTGTGCTTTCAATTGTTTTGACTGACATGATATTGGACGTTCATAACAACTCAAGGAAAAATCTTCGGCCCGCAATTTAATTTTCGGGTGCAATATTTGTTCGGATTTTTTACGTTGTCAGACGGCTTCAATTCTGAACGTTAGCAAAATTTTTGAAGTTTAAATAGTGCCATTTCTTCAATTCGTTATAATTATCACCATTTTCCAACTCTCTTTTATTGGACATTTCTTTAATTACAAGTTAACACATTGATTTAGTTACCCCGATAAGACGTTCTCCCGGTATACTCCTCACAACCGCCTGTCTTCCTCTCACGTGCTGTGGTTCCACGTTTTGATTACCAGGGCCACTCACCGTATTGCCTCGCTGGGCGATACCAGTCGATATCAATCTTTGATTGCTGCTCAGTGAGTTATTGACAACTGCCACTGGCTGACCTTGTCTTTGCTCTGAGGTTTCAGTCGGAGGGCTTTGAATCTGGAAAAAGAAAGCAAGTCTCAGAAGATTACAATCGACACTGACTGAGAGAAGCCTTTTTTTTGTTCCTTGCTCTTATTAGCGCTTTTAGCTCCAAGGAAATGGGAAAAGAGGGGCTACTCATGTTCGAGATTACAAGGGTATCTCGCTAGTTATTCAAACGAAAAGGTCATTTTGAAATGTAAATTCGCAAGTAAACAATTCTAAGCTTGAACTGACAGCACAATTTCATCACCGTATATCAATGTTGGTATGCTAATAAACTGATCCAAAACAACTAAAAGTAAATTTCAGTTCCTTTTGGTTATAAAACCTTCTTTGGACAAGAAACTGAAAGAAGTTAATAATATTACAAAATGCTAAGGGCGTTACCCAAGGCTAACATGTGGGCAAAAGTTTAACTTGTCACATTCTTGAAAAAAAGGCAAAATAAAGAAATATATCACATACAGAAAGGGTGTCAAGTAATTTCACTTGACCGTGATGTTATCAAGACATAAACAAATATATTTAAACGCGCTTTATAATGATTTACTATAGCATCGATATTTTTTCAAATTTTAAATCAAAATAAGCCAATCCAAGGAACATTTTTCAGGCTCAAATAAACTAAAAATAAGGAACGTTCAGCCTCAGTTGGGAAACTAGAAGTTAGGTGTGTATGATGCTGTGGTCCCTTCGAAGTAAGAACAATCTGTTGGTAATGTACTTTTTTCTCTTGAACTAGAACCCGCATGGCAGACATAGAAAGAGAAGAGAAAAGGATAATTCAGACGCAAGAGCAAAACCTGAAGAGACAACGTTTTGTACACTCTCCTCAGGCTTTGTACTGGTACCCAAACTCCCCTTCTCTTCCTCGTTCTGTGCCAGCCAAGCAGGCTACTGGAACTGAGAAAGCACAGGAACCAACCTGATCTTCATACCAGGGCACCTCAACTGTACGCACCTCTTGAGGCCTTAATAACTGCGGCTGCTGGCTACGATCTACTGACTGTACCACCACTGCCACGGGTTGCTGTTGACCAGCTTGTTGCTGCTGTTGTGTACTGTTCGAATCTGTAGACTGTAAGAGAAGTTATACCCTGCGTAAAAAGACACCTTACCTTGCACGTCTTGTTTTTCTCCTGTTCAGGAAAAATCTGATATTTGACTTGAAAAAGTACAATATTGATAACAAGCTATGCGGTGGTCGGTGTTGTGTAGTAATTTATTGGGGGTTATCCGATGGCTGGGAAACTGAATATCAGTTCAGGGCGGTACATAATTTACTGACTGTTGTCTGTTCCTTGCTCCCAGCTTGGTGGAAAAAAGGAAAACAGGTAAATCTGGGAATCTGGGATAGGAAAGTCCCAATTCTTTTATTTCGGCTTCATCTATAGTAAATTTTAACAGTTCTAGATCCTTAATTACATCTCCCATGGTGAGTGTGAGCATCCTTATTATAGTTTAAAGAATAGTTTTTGTAAAGACATATGAATGCGGTGTTCTTTGGCCTGGCAAAATCTCCAGTAAAAATTGCAGGTTGCAGAGAAGCAATCAAAAGGTCAATGTATTTCTGTAATTTTTAAGGAAATTTTATATTTAACAGTTATAATGTACAGGTATCACACACTTAGGGCGAAACAGTGTAATTTCTGGTAAGAAAATCCTGGAACACAAGAACACCTATTTGGCATGAGTGATTCTGGATAGGGTGCTTTCATTTGTACACTAGTTTTTAGCCCTTATATCCCAAAAGCAATGAACAACTTGTTTCTGCTTGCAGTAACCAATATAGTGTCTAGTAGACAGGTACTGAGAATAAAAAAATTCATCAGCTAAGAGATGTTGCCGTGATTTACCACTACATTCTCAGAACTGACATTAAAAAAATTAAGGGCAGTTAGTGACGAAAATCAACATTTTGAGGTTAGGTTAGTAAAGTGCGTGCAGTTCTCACCGAGTGAGGTTTTCTGTGCTGATACTGGTATCTATACTGGTGCCGTTCTTGCTGATGACACTGGTGCTGTGAGGGTAATACAGGTTGGGTTACCTCTGTCTCCTGTTGCTGTTGCTGCCGTCTGCTTGCAAGATATTGCGCTGCACGATCCTTCACATCTTTGGGATAAGGTGATTGATACCGGGCTAACCGTGACTGCAAGAACATATAAACACAGAAAACAATGTTTACTCCCCAGGGAGGGGGGGAACACTCTACAAAGCTTTGGGTAGGAGTGTGTCACTGGGAAACTGAAACCCTTACCCTATATTAGACCACTGTTACCTTGATTTTGCAACGCTATTCTAGACCAGGCACCAAAAACCCCTATCTTATCCCAGACTAGCTATTTTCCATGCAGAACCTTTATCACTATCCTAGTCCAATATGTGCTAACTAAACCAATATCTTACAAAGTCACTTCTGCATTTCAATTATTTCTATCACAGAACCCCAGGTAAAGAACTCTGTTCTGTACAGTGGCCACTTTCCCAATACATTACACCCTATTCTAGACCAAACCTGTCTGATTTCTCTACCCCATCCCAGACTAAAGTGCCTGACCATACCCATATGGCTTATATCTGGGAGTACCCCTTCAGGGTTTACTCTGTAAAAAAATGACCTTTATTTGTGAAACTCACTTACCAAATAGTCATCTTCATCAATGTTGAACACAATGGAAGATCTTTGCCTGATTTGTTCTTCAAGTAGAGAGGCTGGAATGCTGCCTGCCGAATCCTCACTGTATTGTTCTGAAGGAACTGATGAAAGAGAAATTGTAGGAACAAAAGTGAAGTGAAGGTCTGAACCTTGAAAGTTTAATACTACAACAATTGTAGAACCCATCTATCACTGTAAAATAAGAGGAACACAGGCAAAAAAGGACGGAGGGAGAGAGGGAGGGAGGGACAAGAGAAGGATGCATGGACATGTACAGGATGGAAGGAAGGAAAGGGAGAGAGGAGAAAAGGGTGGACAGATGGATGGGCAGACTGACAGTTGAAAGTGACGGAGAAAGAGAGAGAGAGAGAGGTACCAAAATAAGATAGCTAAGGGACACCAATATTGCTCATACCATACCTTCGTCAGCAGGAGGCTGTTGTGGAAACATAAAGCATGTCAGCACATGTGACTGAGTTCCATGATCAAAATCAGACTGTAGAGGAACCATTGGCTTGGACTGAAACAGAAAGCCAAAAGATTTATCTACTGAACAACAATTACGTTTATTAAGTTACCATTGATTTATGAATTGAGAAAAGGTGATTTTAGAGACACCCTCTGCTACCTGGTTTTCTGAAAGCCATAGAGCTTTTAAACTGGTCAGCTTTCTGAAAGTATATGGCAAACATTCTAATCTGTTGATTAAGAGTAAAGAACAAGTTAAGACCAAATGAGTACTTGTGGAATCACTAATCATCACAGTGGAATGTTAAAGCTGGTGGAGCAGATGCTCAAAGTGTCTTAGATTACAACAAATTTCTCCCAAATGAAAATATAGAAAATGTACTGAGAAAGTTAGGAGAAACATGAAGTTGATCATGAAGGCTTAGTCATCTCACCTGTTGCATGCAAGGTTCATAACTTGAAGGTTTGGCATGCGACCAATATCATCAGGGATTCGCACAATCCTGTTGTCGCGTAATGATAGTATAGTCATTGATATACAGCTACCTAACTGGCAAACAAAACAAAGTTGTGAATATCTGATTTGTGTAATTTTATTGGATAGAAGCGCTTTGCAAGTATTGAAATCATTCATACAATCCACTTCTCCGTGATCTACTTGACATAAAAATGACAGGACATTAGATTACTGGTCTTGCTGCCAACCCTTAGATGGATACTAATTTATTACATGTTACTCCAAAAATGACAAAAATACCTCTAATGGGATTGCCTCCAAAAAGTTTTCATCAGCATATAAGATACGTAGTTTCCTCAAGTATCCAATAGAGGATGGTAAACTCTGCAACACATTGTTGTAAAGAAGACAGAAAATACATGAAAAAAAAACATTTAAGTCCAGGGTTCAAATTTATTTACTAATATCAAAGCATCAATATGCTCATAATAACATTTTTTTCATTTTTATATACCTTGAAGTAAATAAAACAAATCAAAGATTTACCTCCAATTCATTGTGATTTACCACAAGTTCTTCAAGATTGGACAATCTAAAATAAGTATTTAAAATAAAACATAAATTCACAATAGTCTGATGAATAGCAGTGAAACAATGTGTTGTTCCAGAAACACCCCTCCCATAGAGATTGTTTGGTTTGAACCCACCCCCACTCCCCTCCCCCCCAAAAAACCACCCCCAAAACCCCTCTGGAAATTCCAGTTTTGGTTCACAGTGGCCAATAAAGATTTGGGTTTTGACCCCACCTCCCCCCCCCCCCCCCCCCCCCCCAACCCTGCTTGGAATTTCCAGTAACTCCCCTTGGGTTGTGTATAGATATTTTCTTGATACACACAATACACAAAAAAAGTGAAAGTGCTGACAGAAATAAGTAACAAGAACCATAAAAACTCAGATATCAGATTAACCAAGAAGTCAACAATATGAATAAAAAGGAACGTTTTTTTCCCAGAAGCCCCCTTCACTTTACAGTGTAAGTGAATATGCTCTTGTCAAACTAACCAGCGGTGAGAAGAAATAAAGAAGGAGCAAATGAAGTTGAAGAAGTGATAAAAATACATGAATTACCTTCCTATACTGGCTGGAAGTTCTACAAGGTGATTCTCGTCAAGTTTAAGTGTCTGTAAATTTCCAAGGGAACCTAGTCAACACAAGAAGTTCTTCAATGTTAGCAAAAGGATTAAAACAAATTAAGATAGGGAACAGTTTATAATTATGAATAATTCCCAACCAGCAAGGATTTGTACATGTACTCAACAATATTTTAGTTAGGGACCAAAATGGTCTACAAAAATAACACAATGTAACTAGCAAGATTCAGGCAAATAAGGGAAAAATCTAAACTCTTTTAATGTTTAGCTGTGTTTGAAAAAAAACACTCCCATTCTTAGACTAATAAATGGTTCATTGGCTTGGGGGACTCCCTTATGAAAAGGTCAAGGGTGCTTGTCAGAGAATTTGAATTAAACCACAATTACTCCCCAGGGTTCATTGACTAGGAGAGTCAATCAAGTAACATTCAGAAAATGATACTTACCAATGTTTTCAAGTAACTCAAGTAACAGATTGTTGGACAAATAAAGATCAGTGAGGGACTGAAGACATTCTATTTCTGGTGGAAGACGCTCCAGCTGGTTTTTGGAAACATCAAGAAACAAAAGCTGTCGAAGGAGTCCTATTTCCTAAAGAAAAAATATCCATAGCATTAGAGTTAATCACCCACTTCACTGAAATAATAAAACCAATTAACCCCACAGGAACCCCTCTGATAGGTAAGCCTGTAAGAAATTCACAGATCCCCCCCCTCCCAAAACCCCCACAGGTACCAGAATTTTGGGTGTGGTTCTAGTTCATTCTGCACCCCTAAAAGGCACCAGTGTAGATTCTATAGGGGATGAGTGATTTGTGACAAAAGCTGGCCAAGAGCCATCTAACTATCAGCAATTTCTGGGTTTTTTTTTAGCTCATTTTGGGAACATACTCTGAACAACAGAATAATGCACTTGTGAAAATTTTAAATGTGGCATGATTTTCAACCCGTAAATAAAACATATGACCACTATCCCTGTCTGTTACTTACCCAGCTAGCTTGAGCAATAAACACACATCCCTGAATGAGATGCCAGGCCATCCCATGTTTCTAGAAAGCATTATGCTCTAGTAGCAACTAGCTACTTGTAGATAACTCACTAGTTATTCATTCACCTTAGGTACAGAAAGTACAGTTTTCAATACTTACTGGGGGAAGCTCTCTTACACCATTACTATCCATCCAGAGTTCTTTAAGATTGACCAAGCATCCAACAACTGTTGGCTACGAAAAAAACCACCATCTTTAAATCTAGAAGTTCTCACTTATTACTCGGTACTTAAAGAGGACATCATACCTATACTGAAAAATTATCTGAAAATGGCAGTTCATGAGTTAGGGAAGTACTCATTAACCTTTTTTGGAATGCAAAATCACATATGTTATGTGCTTCATGAAACTATATGATACTAAAAAAAACATATAAGAGACAGATAAAATTATATACACCTGATGTTTAATTTTTTACCAAATACCTACCAGTTCAATAAATTCATTGTTTCCAATATCAAGTCTTTCTAGTTGTGTAAAATATGACATAGACCTTTTAAAAACAAGGCAAAGGAAAATAAACATCACCATATAAAAATAAACTTGGTGGACAATAGCTTGTGTAAGAATTTTTTAACATCAAGAATAGGTCCTAGATAATAGATAGCACTTGCTCAATTTTTTCCTCCCATGGGCCCCCTTACATGTTTTTTTTTTCCAGCAGTTTCTGCTGTGCAGAGATTTTGGGGGAAAATTGCCCAACTCCCCTCAAAAAATTAATAGTTTGTCCTTTAACAAAAAAATATAACAGCACTCACTCTGGCAAGGACCGTAAGTGGTTCTCTCTCAGTTCAAGAACCTTGAGCTTTGATAACCTACAAACAAGAACAGAAATGGTAACCGTAGTCGTGACATGCCTACAAGAAACAAAGCTACACTTGGCATAAAAGAAGAAAAAGTCAGGATAATCAAAACACAGGTCTAAATTAACACAAAACTTAACTTACCTTCCAAAATTAGATGGCAGACGATCTAAAAACGCATCATTCAAATAGACATGTGTCAAATTTAATAGCTGGGTAAAGCCATCCGGAATTCTGGGAAAATGAAGTAACAATTTTCTAGAACTTAATAATTTCAACATGAGGGAACAGAACAATCAAGTTAGAATTTGGGAAGAGAAAAGAAGGAACACTCATAAAAATAGTTAAGTTCAAGAAAAAATTCATACCCTTTCCAGGAAAGGTTTTTTTTTTGTTTGAACCCCCTCCTACCCCCCAGAAATTCCAGTTAGCTCCATACTTTCCTTTAAACCTTTTGATATTTTGAGATCCACCCCCTCTCACCACCTCAGAATTTCCAATGATCTTCCATGATTTTTTTTCAAGAACTGCACATTTCTGTTGTGCTCTGATCATTTCTTTGAGTCACAAATTGTGACACAGTTTGGTTGGCTAAAAAGAACATAATTTATAAAAGAAATTAAATTAATTATAAAACATGGACAACTGTGTTTTATTGCGTTCATGAAATCTATATCACGAATAATGCAAAGAGCCATCTCTGGTGAAAAACATAGCAGGATCTTAAGGGATCTTGCTGAGGTCTTTCAAAGGATTTTTGCTAGGATAATTAATTATATTGTTAAGCTCTTTACATGTGATAATTAAAAGATCCATGTCACATCAGGAATCTTTAAGGCATTGCCAAAGATTCTTAAACATATAGGGATTTCTTCAAAGATCCTTAACCTCTCAAGATCCTGAATTTGATGACAATCTATAAAGATCTCAGAAATTATCTTGCCAAAGCTCTTTTAAAGGTCTTTGCAAGGCCCTCAAAGATCTTGGCAAGTTACTTTAAGACCCTCGAAAATCCTTGAGAACCTTTATTGAGATTGAGAATTTTGAAGATCCTTTTGACGACCCTTCAGGATCTTCACAAAAATCCTGTTTAACAGGATTATCAAACAAATTTAATCCTCAAACAATATTAAGAATGTCTTAAAGGATGAATGCTTTGCATTAATATACTGTCATAAGACTCTTACATAATCAGAAAACAGAAAACACTCACCTGCATGTGACAAAATTAGTTAAATTTCTCTTAAGTTGTCAAATTCCTGTTGTGTGGGTGGGTTTTTTTGACATAATACATGACTTTGGCAAGTTTACAAGGCTTTCTGTGGTGTGAATTCTACCTTAAAAGCTCATTTATAATTTTTTTCCTAATACTTTTCTTGTAGAACAGTTTAAAAACCACACACCATTCTTGATCAAGATAAATTAACAGAACAAAGAAAATTAAACAAATTAAATATACTTGACACGAAACACGTATTAAAACATCAACTTTTAAGAAATATCTTAATTGGATAATTTCCAAAATTAATTTTTTTCTGGCGCAATATATTTTAGTTCAACAGATGTATCATGCGCTGGAAAACTTCTTATATCAAGTCTAAGAAATCCGATACGAACAGCAAACAGCTGATAACAAAGTTTGCAAAAAGACGTTGACTTCTGATAAGAATATTAAAACGAAAACAAAAGACAGACAGAGAGTAAGCATTAAGACAATATAAGAGTGTATACAAAAATGTTCCTTGCGATTACTCACTTTCCGATTGGATTCACGCTCGCATCAAACTGCTCCAGACATTTGCAATTTTTCACACTTTCTGGCAAATCAATTATACCTTCAAAAAACAGATGAAGATTAATCGATCTGAACGATATAAGCGACAGACCAAGAGAATTTTCAGATAACGTTCGATTCGAACGTACGCGGTAGTGCAGTAAATAACTTCTCACCGTTCTTGCTGATGTCAACTTCTCGTAAATTCGTTAAGTTTGAAACAGCTGATGGTAACACAGTTAATTCATTATCACTCAAGCCAAGGATGTGTAAACTGTGCAGCCCGAACAACGCCTGCGGCAGAAAAAAACAAAGGAAAAGTTAACGCTTTTTAAATACCAACGTAGCAATGTCAAAATTACGAACACTAAATTAAAACGACCGAGTCGAAGTAAAAATAAATAAACTCTTCAAAGTACCCTTGGTAATTCTCTAATCTGATTAGCATCCAGGTAAATTTCTTCCAAGTTTGGCTCAGCCCTGAAGACATCTGTTGGCACGGAAGATAGATTGCAATGCCGCAGATCTAAAACAGCCATGTCACCATTGCCCTCGCACTCTACCGAGAAACAACTCTTTAGTCCACCCCATCGCCGCATCGTAACCTCGTTACAACATGGCAGAAAGGTTTAGAATTCCAATTCTCACAGCTTGAACTAGGATAGATTACTTCCGTTCGGAGGTTTTAGCCCATTTCTAAGGCCTGTTAATAATCCAAGGCGGAGAAGTACAAGTTTTGCTATCCAAGAGAATGTAAATTATGCGCTAAGCAAAACAAACGCAAGGGTCGAGTGAAGGAAGATGTTCTTTGAAGTACTTCTGTGACATGAGAATCTTGATGATAAATCAGTAGAGCAAATACCGTTGCTAACACATGACAGTTACAAGTCACCGTAAAAAGTTTTGCTGTAAAGCGGCAATTTTGAACACAGATGAGTTTTGTGGAAGGAAATCTTGCAACTTCCAGGTCTCAAGCGAAGCGCCTTGCCATCGAAGCTTTTACATTATCTCACTTCTGATTGGCTGAATTACAAAATCATCGTTAAAAAAGCCAATCAGAAGAAAGGTTTTTTCACGTCTAAAAATAACGCAAATGCCTCCGGCAAACAAAGATAAATACTGTAGAGTGGCAAATAAAGTACCGTAATTCCCTGAATAATCAATGTACTCCCACGTGTGTTTGTACAATCCGGTTACTGAAGGAGGCTTCGGTTGTTAGACCAGTGAGGCCCAGAAAACACAGGAAATAAAATCCTTTTCTATCAATTTCCGCTTCATGCATGATTGACTGCATGCTGCAGGGCTCCGACCTCTCTTTCTCTCGCATTTACTTTACACACAAAAAAAGAAATTCTATGGTATGCCTGCAGAGTTTCACGCAGAAATGTTCAATGAATTCATATACCAAATTTTAACCTCGCATATATAAAACATAAAAAAAATATATATATATATATATATATGCATTGCTCCGTTCTTATCCCCCAAAGATATGCATGAGACCATTCGTTGCGTGGCAATTTTTTCCCAGTTTTTCTACCCTTTCTTTGACTTGGATTTGACTACCCTTTAAACTAGTGTCTATTTTTGTGACCCTTGAAAATATCAGGAAGGAAAAAAATTATCAAAAGCCAATCGTCCCCTACCCACCCCCCTCCCCAGCCCCGTCAACACCATCGCACATCCCACGTGACCTTAGTGTTCCTCATGAGCATTGCGGGCTCGAGACACCGTCATCTCGACGTAGAAAACGACTGTGATATATCGACTTTTTAATCTATCTACGAAAGTCTCCACAAAATTTCACCCACTTTCTACCTCTCGTGGATCTCTTGGTGAAAGGGCCGTATGCGTCAGGGTAGAAAAATTTTGTGAAAGTGACCTTTATTTTGAAAATGGCAAGCCAGAGAAAGAGACGACATGAAGAGAGGTTGGAAGAATTCGAATTGTCTGATGAAGAGGACGTGGAACTTTATGTTCCGTTGAAAGAAAGAAGAAGGCTTGAGCTTGAAAAACGAGAAAAGTCTTTAAAAAGAAAGACAGAAGCACCACCACCGGTGGAAACTGTGCAGAGTGTGTCACAAACGTCGTTAGTGGAGAAAGAAAAACACGAGGAGGTTCCCATTGGGTTAAAAACCAATGTTAGTTTGTTGGATCAACACAGCGAATTAAAGAAGATTGCTGAAGCTGAGAAGGAGACCGACTATGAGAAACAGCTTAAAGAGGAGGAAAAGATCTTGGATAGCATCGCCGAGAAAAAAGTTTTGATGGCTGTTGGTGAAATTGCAAAAGGAATTGTTTACACTGATTCCATCAAGACTGGATGGCGCCCTCCAAGGTACTTTAAGTCATATCCCCCAGAGAAGTTTGATAAAATAAGGAAGAAATGGCATATTCTAGTTGAGGGAGAGGACATTCCACCTCCAGTCAAGACTTTCAAGGAGATGAAGTTTCCTCGGGCTGTTCTGAACACACTGAAGCGAAAAGGAATAACTCACCCAACACCTATACAAATCCAAGGGATACCAGCTGTGCTTACTGGGAGGGATATGATTGGTATTGCCTTCACAGGCTCAGGAAAGACGCTGGTGTTCACGCTTCCCATCATCATGTTCAGCCTTGAGCAGGAGAAGGTTCTACCATTCCAGAAGCAAGAGGGTCCTTACGGGCTCATCGTTGTTCCATCTAGAGAACTGGCACGGCAAACATTTGAGGTGATTTCTGAATTTACAAGGGCCTTGGAACTGGATGGCTTTCCTTCTCTCCGATCTGCTCTTTGCATTGGTGGAACTTCAGTGAAAGATCAACTGGAGATCGTCAAAAGAGGGGTTCACATGATGGTTGCCACGCCAGGTCGACTGATGGACTTGTTAGAGAAGAAGATGGTCAATCTGGACATATGCCGGTATTTGGTTCTTGATGAAGCTGATCGCATGATCGACATGGGCTTTGAGGAAGACGTCAGAACAATCTTTTCTTACTTCAAGTCACAGCGTCAGACGCTCCTGTTTAGTGCAACCATGCCCAAAAAGATTCAGAACTTTGCCAAGAGTGCTCTTGTCAAGCCAGTAACTGTCAATGTAGGAAGAGCAGGAGCAGCAAGTCTTGATGTTATCCAAGAAGTTGAATATGTGAAACAGGAAGCCAAAGTTGTTTATCTGTTGGAATGCTTACAGAAAACAGCTCCCCCAGTGCTGGTTTTTGCTGAGAAAAAAGCAGATGTTGATGATATTCACGAGTACTTGCTTTTGAAGGGAGTGGAAGCTGTCGCTATACATGGTGACAAAGATCAAGAAGAACGGGAGAGTGCAATGAGAAGCTTTAGAGAAGGCAAGAAAGATGTGATGGTGGCAACTGATGTTGCTTCCAAAGGACTTGACTTTCCCGATATTCAGCATGTTATTAACTACGACATGCCTGAAGACATTGAGAACTATGTCCATAGGATTGGTCGCACTGGTCGTTGTGGGAAGACTGGAGTTGCTACAACATTTATCAACAAATCTTGTGATGAATCAGTTCTGTTGGATCTGAAGCACTTGTTGCTCGAGGCGAAGCAGAAAATACCTCCAGTACTGGCAGCACTACAAGCAGAAAATGAAGGTTACCTTGATCTTGGAGAGGAACGTGGCTGTGCCTATTGTGGTGGCCTTGGGCATAGAATTACTGAATGTCCCAAGTTGGAAGCAATGCAAACCAAACAAGCTGGCAACATTGGACGAAGGGATTACCTCGCACCTGGAGCAGCAGACTGGTAATAAATCAACCTAATGTGCCACTGGTGATTAGGTCATGAAAGACATTGTGGAAGTCAACTGGTATATCAAACAGTTGTGTTAAAAAGTCACCAAAGTTACTTGCAAAGAAAAATTGTCTGGCATGAGGCAGGGGCTCTTGGAAAAAAAAACTGCAACTGTTGTAAAATATTCAGATACCAAAAGAAACAAACTTGTAATGAAAGGAACTATTTTTCATACTGGTTGTCATACTAGATATGCATTGTAGTAATGCAGGGGTGTCATTAACATTTTCAGCATTTTGGCAACTGATTTTCACAGGTGGGCAATATTTTTCGAACTAAACTTCTTTATAAGAAACACTTTCCCTAGATTGTCAAACCAGGCAGGCAAAATCATCTTGCAGCTGGTCATTTTGCCCTGTGCCTGGCCGTTAATGAAACCCTAGTAATGGTGTGTTGTTTTGACTATTAGTAAAACATACAGTGTTTACTCTCTGCAAAGGTTGGAACCATGATATTTAAAAATGTATGGAAATATTTACAGAGTTTGAAAGACAAACATTTCTGAACATACTATATTCATTTCTAAATAAAGCAATGTTACTCACAAGGTTTTATGTTTTTGTTTATTAAATTACTATAGACATTTTATGAACTTGGTTGTAGATATCTTGACCATGAAAAGAAAAGTAACTTGTAGGCAAATGAGTTGACTCTGTAAAGTGTTGTACTTACAGCATTTTTTGTTTAAGAGCAATAAAGTCTGGTGTGATATAAAGTGTGTTGGCTGTATTCCAAGACTTTCCAATACCTATGAGATTTTAACCTGTGTTGAGGCATTCCTTTTTTGCTGGTGATAAAAAGAACACCTGATGACCGGTTAATGAGATTTAGTCTTCAAGGGCCTCTGCCAACGCAAGGTTACTTTCAGTCTTTGCAATAGAGTGTTTTCAAAATATTAAAATTCAGCTTAGTAGTGAGGCCTAGAGGACATGAACAAAGGAAATTAAATGGCTCTTTTGTTTTTGTCTTCTAGGCCTTGCTATCAAGCTGAATTTTGATATATCGAAAGTGGCCTGTTACTTTCACTTCTTTCTGTATGACTGTGGTGTTACCTTTAAATTGAAGGAAACTTGAAAATAATAGTTTAATTAAAAAAAAACAGAAAAAGAAAGACACATACGAGAAAATAATAACCATAAAGGAACAAGGATAGTTAAGGGTGGAGAAGATTGACACGGATTACATACAACGAAATTGAAAAGTTTAGGCTGAACTTTTCAAGATGCGCAAAACGTAAAGTAGCTCCTTTAAGCTTATTAGCTCCTGCGCCATTTTTGTAATCCTCAAGTTTTTTACTTTTTTGCAGAGGCCTCTGTTTCTTTTTTTCTGGGTTTGTAATAAATTGTGGTGGAGGACTGAAATATCTTGAGATGACTAGGGGTCAGAAAGTTCAAAAGGGGAAGGAAAAAATGTTTCTTGGTATTGTTTAATTTCCCCATATGCACGTCCATGTGAATAAAAATAATAAACTTTTTACAACCACATTATAATTCTAGAAATACCAAAAGAAGACCGACATAACTCCCACAAACCTTTCATTATCGAGAGTCCACAAAATTCAAATTCAAGAAAAAAAAATTCAAATTTCAATTTGGTCCGACTTGGAGTTCATTCACAGAGTCGCGAAACGTACAAAGACGGGTGCTACAAAGACGTGAAACGAGCGCAAAAATTTAGAGGGGCACTGGGGATAGTTTCGCTAAATCGCGCGTGGCGCAAATATACTCTGTATCTCGAGAGAAAGTTGTTTCTTTACAGCGTGAAAATAAACATTGCGAATCCATTATACGTTTCAAGGCTACGCTGTAAAAGGGTTGAAACAGAATCACCTACTCCTAAAATAGCTCGACTCAGTCTCTTGAAGGAATATACCATTTCAATTTATGACGTAATATCATTAGTCAATTACATATTTTGTCCAAATCACTTACATTCGGGTGGATCTGTAAAGTGGATTATTCAGATGTTCCCTTCAAGCTAAGTTCGCCATGCCTGCTATTTTCTCAGTATTTCAAAACGACAAAAATGTCATTTACGGTGCCGCAGCTGTGGCCGCCATCGCCTTCGGAATCGGCGTTTATAAATTATCTGGGTGTTCCTGCGCGCGCTCGGAAGAATCTAAACCAAGTTTCGTTCCGATAGCGGACTATCCAGACATGCGACAGTACAACAACTTGATGGCGAAGCACTTGCCTCCTCGACTATACGCTAAACTGCGAAATAGAAAAACAGCGAGCGGTTTTACACTGGACAAGGCGATTCAGACCGGAGTCGACAACCCGGGACATCCATTTATCCTCACTGTGGGAGCAGTCGCTGGTGATGAAGAGACATACGAAACATTTGCAGAATTGTTCGATCCGATTATCGAAGAGCGCCATAATGGCTTCAAGAAAACGGACTTGCACAAGACTGACCTGGATTCGTCCAAAATTCGCGGCGGAAAGTTTGATGCGAATTATGTCCTGTCTTCCCGCGTGCGAACTGGAAGATCCATCAAGCGTTTTAGTTTACCGCCGCATTGCTCAAGAGCGGAGAGAAGAAAAATTGAAAAAATTGTTACCAGGGCACTTGCGGGACTGAAAGGTATGTTTCCAAGCTGATTCTGAGACAAATATTAAATTGCGCGCCATATTTGTACCTTGGAAAACTGCAAACTCACCTACAGAATCACAAACAATCGCTAAGAATGTCAGAACATACGACCTTTCATCTCTTTACTTTCAAGGGAAGTACGCGCTACAGAATAATATGTTGCATAAAACGTGCGAGCCAGTAAATTAAGAACTCGATGTACTCACAATGGTCCTAAGCTCTGGACAACAACCTAGACTTTGACAACTCAAAAATCTCTGGGTGAAAATTACGTCTTGCTTGACCAGAGTGTCATTAAGTTCTACTTGTCATCTGTGCACGTGCTAACCTGTTATTCCTCGTGCGCGCGCCCGCCTAACATGATCAAAGTTTAGGTGGTCATGGCACAATTGAAAAACTCAATATTTCAAATAATTCCAGGTGACCTGTCTGGTCGCTACTATCCACTGAGCGAGATGACAGCGGAAGAGCAACAGCAGCTGATCGACGATCACTTCCTGTTTGACAAACCAGTCTCCCCGCTTCTCACGTGCGCCGGCATGGCACGTGACTGGCCTGACGCGCGAGGAATCTGGCATAACCACGACAGAAACTTCCTCGTGTGGATCAACGAGGAGGACCACACGCGCATCATTTCCATGGAGAAGGGCGGAGACATGAAGGCAGTGTTTGATCGCTTCTGTCGCGGCCTCTACGACGTGGAGAGACTTATTCAACGTCAAGGGCACGAGTTTATGTGGAATCAGCACTTGGGATATATTCTCACTTGCCCTTCTAATCTTGGAACAGGCCTTAGGGCTGGAGTGCACGTTAAGCTACCTAACCTGGCCAAGGTAAGAAAATAACGAATCCCTTCCAAAGCGGGAAGGAACTGGTTTGAGGACGGTGCCTTCTTTTGTTAGTGCGCACGCGTTTTGCGCACCACATAAGACATGCTTTACACGTCACGCGCACTTGGGTTGAATTGACGTAAACAACACCGCTGCCAAGTGCGCCACTGAAATGAAAGCAAAATTTTTCTGAGGTGACCAAATCAAGTTCAATGAATCTGTACGAAAACCAGGAACAACAAAACAGGAGAATATCGCTAAACACTAAATGTTTACGGTTTCCAGGTGAGAACTTGGCTGGTGTCCGGAAAAGATTACACTGAAATCCAGCTGTAAGCATATACCTGCAGATGGCATAGTGCGCGAGCAAAACAAATGCGAGAGACGCAAATGTATGACTTACTGGCGAGGTGAAACAGGCACGCGTGGTTACCCCTACATTTTATGTAATCGAATGGAAGCGGCAATAAGCCTATTTAGACTGTGTTTTGGCTAAACCAGAGCTGTTAGGGACGCTAAAAGCGCCGTTGCCACGATTTTGTTATAAAAATATCCCAAAAGAGGTTCTAAATATGTTACCGTCCTTAAGAGCTGGAGTACATCTTAGATTACCACACTCAGGAAAGGTCCTAACTCTCTATTTAAAATTTCAAACAAATAGTAGTAATTCTCCTATCCACTTTCACTTTTTATATACATGTACACATGTGTGTCACTGAAAAGTATAGCAGAGGGCATCCACTATCGACTAACTGAGGTGCTATGTTTATTTTCAGGATCCGCGATTTGACGAGATTCTAGGAAAGTTGCGGTTACAGAAACGCGGAACGGGTAATTTCTTGCTTACTTGCTTGTTTTTTATTGCTTTGTTTGTTTGAGACTTCATGATAAACGTTCCACAATTCTCGAACGACCATTTTCTCTCTCACTCTTATTTCGCACCTCGCTCGCTGCCTGTCTGAGGGACAAAAAACATTCCTTAATTTCTAGCTAAGGCAGCCTCCACACTACATCAGAGAAATTTGAAAACGCAGCTTTACATGATTTCTACGGTACCGGTTAGGCCTACCGTCCACATCAATCCGTTTCGAAAACGCTTTTCAAACCGATGGAATTTAAAAACCGCGGCTTTTCGTTTTCGTGTGGACGGAAAACATTTTAAAAACGGAGCTTTTCGAAAACGATGGCATCGCGATAATCACGTGATTTCGCTGACCGAGTATTCCTCAAACACAAATCCACCGGTGATTGTAACGTTTTTAAATTTTTCCGGCGTAGTGTGGACGGAAAACATTTGATGCGTTTCCAGAGTGAAACGTGCGATTTTAAATTCCCCCGGCGTAGTTAAAATGGTGAATACTTATCAATGCAATCTATTAACTCAACAGGAGGTGTAGACACAGCCGCGGAAGGAAATGTGTTTGATATCTCCAATCTAGACAGACTGGGTTTCTCCGAAGTGGAACTTGTCCAGAAAGTGATTGACGGTGTCAATCTTCTCATAGCGATGGAAAAGAGACTGGACAGTAATCGACCAATAAATGACCTAGTCCCGCCATACAAATAAAACGTTTGCCTATCGACTCCAAGATATCAACTCAAAGACTTTGAACAGGACCGGACCTCAGAATACGACAAACGGAATGTCAAGTGCAAAAATGCCTTGCAGTTTTTCGTGGCAAGTTTTATTGCTTAACGACGGCAAAACTGCATTTAAATATTGCAATATCCGATGTAACTAACAACATACTTTTAACGATCTTTCCTCGTTTTCCAACCACTTTTAAACGCTTTCCGATCCCATGCCAGAGAGTGTTTTTTTATCTTACAACAAGTGCAGCTATATTATAAAACGTTGTTCTTTGCATCCAGATTGCATTAGGTAAAAAAAAGGCTGGACCAGTTGTAAATAAATGATTTCATGTGAGAACAACGTAGTGAAATATTGCTTTGTAGTTCATGTATTGTGACCATCTGGGGAAGGGTCAGTAGAAGTTTGTCAGTGACAGAGGCTTTTTTGGCGTGACAGTTCGAAAACCACCTTTGTAACCCTCCCATATCTGAAAAGGCCAAAAAAGCCCAGACTCGTACCCAGTCGCTATTTTCGTGTTTTGTGAGGAGAGAAGATTGGAAATCAGGATGGATTAAGACGCGCTGGGTGTCATGGGAAGGATCGTCTCCTAACTCCCCGCGCGCTCCACTCGATCCAAACCGCTTTCTCTTTGAAGCAATCCGATCTGACCCGTAAAAGCGATTGGGTACGAGTGTGAAAAAAGCCCGAGAGCCAAGAGCAGGGTTACATTGACTCAACTCAGACGTCACCAAAACGAAAGGTGTGCATAGTATTAGTTGCCATAGACAAAGAGAACGCTTACGGCTGATTCATAGGTGTGAAACAAGCGCAAGGATAAGCACTTGTCATATAGAATTCATAGGGGTAAAGGGTTACCTCTCTACCTCTACGAGTGCCACATTGCTGTGCTACGTTGCGCAAACGCAAAAAGGCGCGAACAATTAAGTTTTCGTTACGGTACATAAGCAGTGCTGGGTATAGGGAAAGGAAAGCACAGCCTTTGTCTAAACTAAGACCTAAAAGTCCAGGAAGCCTTCCATTCTTCGAGCGAGAGAGGACCCATGTTTGCTTGCCCCTCCCCTTAACCTCCCCCTGGCCTCGATCTGCCAGTGCTTGTGAGTGGTATATATGCATCACACATGTGGGCAAGCGTTTAAACAGACAAGGCCGCACTACACTGTCCACAGGCCTCTATTTTTCGAATTTTATTCCATCATTGAACACACGGATAGAATCGTGAGAGAACTAGACGCCAGCGCAAAACAGGAGACTTGACAGGGTAGGGGGTGGGAACA
Source organism: Orbicella franksi (assembly GCF_964199315.1). Classification (NCBI taxonomy): domain Eukaryota; kingdom Metazoa; phylum Cnidaria; class Anthozoa; order Scleractinia; family Merulinidae; genus Orbicella; species Orbicella franksi. Next base: position 4,658,891 of record NC_138158.1, on the reverse strand, counting down.
CACCGGCGTAAAGTCCTTTCTCTAGGAGATTTTCTGATATCTGATTTGTGAATTAATCACATCGTTTTGTTGGTTAGGATGTTGTAAAAATGTTTTTGTCCGTCAAGTAAAGTACTTTTCGGGATAAAATAGAAAGGATGACTTTGAGAACCGTGTAGTATTCGATAGCAATATCCACAAAGAATCAATTTGGTGTATTTTTTAAATTCTTTTATTCCAGTCATTTGTCAGACATCAGCATGTTTTCTGCTTTATCACTTCAGGCGGCTTGTCAAGTTGCAGTCGGCCCACCGCCAGACAAGCAAAGCCTGCCACGGATAAACTGCACAGCGGTCACTAATATATAATCACGCGCGCGTATGGTGACCGCTGCTTCATTAATTAATGATTATTGACAAGCCTCAGTTTCTAAAGCAGTTTAAAGCACAGCTGCGAGAAAGCGATGCAAGAAAGCAGATGCAAAACCCAGCAAACGTCACGACTTCCTTATTTGGGGATAAGGTCATCGATGGCCTTGTTCTTTTCCAGCCTCTTCTCTATGTTGATGAGAAGATTGACGCCGTCAATCACGCTCTGGACGAGTTGCACCTCCGAGAAGCCGAGACGGTCAGAATTGGAGATGTCAAATGTGCTGCCCACGGCTGCTGTGTCAACACCGCCTGAAAAGAAAAAGGCAACATAAACATGTAGAACGATTGCGATGGAAAATAAATGAAAAACGTACAGCCCTGAAGCATGAGTTCTTACCAGTTCCGCGTTTCTGCAATCTCAGTTTGTCCAGAATTTCGCCAAATCTTGAATCCTGAAGGAGAAAAAAAGATGCTCAGTTTTATGTATAGAATTAACTGAACCAGTCCCACGACAGACAGTACCGAGTTTCATTTCCGCAATACATTGTTTAAAAACGTTTTTTTGAAAGCTTTTGTAACGCTACTTTTTATTCTCAACAAAGGCAATTTGCCAACTTGTGGTAGTGTAATCCACAGCTATAATTAACAGTTATTCCACGTCTATAATTTAATAGCTTGTAGAGAGAGATAATTAAGGATAGAGTATAGGGGTCGGGAAGAAAGGAGGGGTTCTATTCTTGTAAAATACCTTACAACGACAGAGAGAATCTGTAACCAGACTAACTGAATATTTCGGTAAGAAAGTTGCGACTCTATAGTTGTACGAACGCTTTTCACTCGACGATTTTTGAGCGAAAAAAGAAACAGCTTGAAGTCTAAAATAGTATGTATCTGAAACTTGAAATCTGCTCATATAGCAATTTCCTTCCCATTGGGGAGGTAGAGGTAGAGGGGAGGGGGCATTCGCAGTTTTCTTACCTTGGCCAGGTTGGGTAGCTTCACGTGCACTCCAGCCCTAAGGCCTGTCCCAAGATTAGAAGGACAAGTGAGAATATATCCCAGATGCTGATTCCACATGTACTCATGTCCCTTACGCTTAATAAGTCTCTCCACTTCATTGAGACCTTTACAGAAGCGATCGAACACTGCCCTCATGTCACCTCCCTTCTCCATGGAGATGACGCGCGTGTGATCCTCCTCGTTGATCCAAACAAGGAAGTTTTTGTCGTTGTTATGATAGATTCCACGCGCGTCAGGCCAGTCACGTGCCATGCCAGCGCACGTGAGAAGCGGGGAGACTGGTTTGTCAAACAGGAAGTGATCGTCGATCAACTGCTGTTGTTCGGCTGCGGTCATGCCGTTCAGCGGATAGTAGTTCCCAGACAGGTTACCTGAACGTTTTTGAAAAGAATCGTGGGGTTATCCCGGCAACTCAACATCACTTTCTTTTTTATACTGTTTATATTTAAGAAGGAAACACAGGCATTCGAACATAACCAGATTAAAGGAGCTACGTTAAGTTTAACCTAAATTTTTCAAGTTCGTCGTTTGTAATTCGTTTCAATCTTCTACATCCTTGACCATCCTTGTTCCTTTATGGTTTATTATTATTTCTTTGGTGTTTTTATATCTTAGTAAACTATTATTTTCAGGTTACTTTCAATTTAAAGGTAATTTTGCACGTGGTCAGAGTAGCTCAAACTGCCGTGAATGAGTTGACACGTGAAAAAAGCTGTACGCAATTTTTGTCCTTACAGTTATTTTTTTTTTTGATTTTCTGTTTATGGCTTTCAACCAATAAAAGCGCGCGTTCGAGCCGTTAATAATTAATTAGTGATTGTTTTACCGCCATTAGTAATGAGAGACCGTGAAAAATTGGGTCTTGGGCCGGTTTCAAATCAAATTCGTTTAGAAGGCCTTAAACACTGGATAAAGTTATTTTATCTTGGGAAAGTTCGCACTCATGCTGAAATCTTAGTCACAAAACGAAGAGACTTTCTTTTCACCTCAAACGAGGCGGACCAGTTTCTCACCAAACATCGCTTGAACTTCAAGTCCTATCGACAAAAGTTATGATATTTGCAATCTCTTTCAATCCTGTACAATTTTGACCATCGGTCGTAATCTACAGTTTCCTACAACTTCTTTTGCATTTTTCTTTCTTTTCACCCGGTTATTATTCGGTTTTACTCATTTTGAAAACCATTTTGCATCCAACAGAGTTCTTAGTCTTTTTAAGGAGACTCACCTTTGAGTCCATCTAAAGCCTCGCACACGATGTTCTCTACCGCTCTTCGTTCTGCGCGTGAGCAGTGAGGCGGCAAGCTGAACCCGCGAATCGATCGTCCCGTGCGCACGCGCGAGGACAACACGTAACGTTCGTCAAATTTCCCGCCACGGATCTTGGATGAGTCCAGGTCAGTTTTGTGCAGGTCCGTTTTTTTGAAGCCGTTGTGTCGCTCCTCGATGATGGGATCAAAAAGCTCCGCGAAAGTATCGTACGATTCTTCATCTCCGGCGACGGCTCCCACAGTAAGGATAAACGGATGTCCTGGATTGTCGACTCCGGTTTGAATAGCCGCATCCAATGTAAAACCGCTTGCGGTGACTTTATCGCGAAGTTTGCTGTAAAGCCGGGGGGTCAGATGCTTCGCCATGAGATTGTTATGGTGGCGAAGATCGGGATAGTCAGCCATTGCGGGGAAACCGCGGTCATCAAACTCCGAAGACTTGCCCCGCGCCTGTACAGCCTTGTACGCGACAGCCACGGCAAGCGCCGCGCTCCCAACACCGAGAGCTGTCAAAAAACAACCCTTTGGACATTTTTTAGTCCAGCTTGAAATCGTAACAAACGCCATTTTGAAAAGTTTCGAACCTTTGCTTAAAGGCACGTTACCTCTCGTTAGCTTTGCTCCAAACTTAATTTCCCATTAAGTTCTGTTGCATATATTAATTGTTTAGCTAATTAGGATCATTGGTTAATGGTAATTGCGTCTAATTGAAAAAGAATTCTATACGTCAATTTTAATTACATAATGAAATCATTCCTTAGACATTTTTCATGTAAATCTAATTTATTGAACTTACATTTTTCAACTCCCCAAGCTAAGGAACTCACGATTCTTTAACTATACAAACAGTAACGCTTCCTATCCAAACAATTTTAGTTAAAGTAAGACGTAATTCTATTTCTGCCTTTTTCTTCATATGAAATTGCTTTGTGAAACCCGTTCGCTGAAATTGAACTTCAGATTTTGGTGAAAAATCCAGACTGGGTAAACAAAGGTTGTTCTTCGCGAATTTTTGGAGAAACACACGAAGATTTTCCGACTTTTTACATTAACCAATCAAAATACCACGTCAACACTCGCACGCTTGCGTCACACTGTCGCCCTAACGAAAGGGTCCCGAAAAGGTCCGACAAACGTCCCTACGCCCTAGTTCTAAAACAATACATTGTTGTTTATCAAGGTCAGCTACAAAAGAACATATTTTCAACGCAAACTGAATGAGGTCAACGGCATCATCATATACTCTACTTTTTTTACAGGTAGTTTATCATTTCTTTGAAAGGTTTTTTTTTTTGCCAGAAGTAAACTTTGATTTTTCGTCGCCTACTCTCTGAATTTCAAAAACGATTCAAGCTTCTTTTCATGTTCCACGGCCATCGGAATATTCCTGTGAAAAACAACAACACAGCAAGAGAAATGTCAATCCTTGCGATCCCAAGCTGGAAATATCAATTCTCCTTACCGATTCACATACATTTCTTTTTAATGCGATGTATGAGAATTTCATAATACATCAAGACAAAATCTGCTAGTTAAAGGAGTTTCGTCACGGTTTGCGCATTTTGAAAAGTGTAGCCTCGATTTTTCAAGTTCTTCGTTCGTAATCCGTGTCAATCTTCTCCATTCTTAACCATCCTTGTTTCTTTATGGTTTAGTATTAGCTCTTTGGTGTTTTTCTATCTTTGTAAACTATTATTTTCAGGTTTTCTTCAATGTAAGGTAATTTTATACATGGCCAAAAAAACTCAAAATACTGTGACTGACGCTCCTTTAAGGCACGATTTCTTTCTAATCTGGTGACGACCATACCAATAAAAATGAAAAAAAAAAGCGCTATGCAAAATTCTTGAAAAACACTATAGAAATGCCACTTTGCACAAGTTTACAACTTTAAGTTACAAGGAAACAAATTTAATGTTCGTTTCTCGAAAGTCACACGAATTCAAGTCCACTATTATGTCAATAAAAGACTAGCAACTTACCGTAAATGTTCGTGGAAAATGTTGGTTATTCTGTAAATCGAGGACACGAGTGCTGGAAAGCGTAAAAAAATACAGGTTTAGTGTAAGTTAGAGAAATAAAAAACAAAAACAGAGCATATATGTTGTGAAAAAGGTAAGTATCACGTACTTGTTCTCAGCTGATAGCCCTGGGGCTGACGGGGCCTGGCTTGGATTTCTGGTTTTGATGTTAATGCCAAGGAAAGCTTGGAATGCTGGTCCAAAGCCTGAATACAAAACAAGCAATAACAGGTTTATTAAACCAGTTTTAGAAATGCCTGTCACAAAAGCATGATTAGAAACACAAGAGAGCCAATCAAAAAACACGTTATTTCTTCAGTTTATGGCGGTTTTCAACTGCGTCGTAAAACCAAACCAATTATTTACCAATTAGACTACTCAGCCAATCTCAAACGGTAGTAAAACCAAACCCGACACCAAAAACAAAGTAATTGCCTGATTACTTTCGACACTCAACTGAGAACCGCTCACGGCGTAATGATTTGATCAAAACTCCAAGAATAAATCCGCAACCATTGGTACGTGCATGGGTTGTCCCGTAAGAGAAATAACGAATTGATTCCGTTGTGCATTGCCTAAGCATAATGTGTTTGCAAAATTACTTCCGCGTTATTTTGTTACAATTTCTTTTCAAAGACAATGGCTACCATCGGCGTCTTCTATTTCGGTAGTGCTTGAATGTGAAGCAAAGCAACAAGTCAACTCAGATAGTAAAAGCAGTGTTGAATATCCCACCTGCAGTAAATTTAAGAGTGAGACAAAGATTTTTGGGAGGCTCTGAAAATGAAAAAAAGAAAAGGCGATCTGGATTAAGAACACAAGGAAAACAAATGTGAAAAAAAAAAGGTTTGTGCATTAAAAAACATTGCTCACATATACCGTGAAAAGACAATCTTTCGCCCCACCTAACTTTAACGGTAATCCGCTGTAAAATCGTTTGGAGGTTTACAGTTTATAAACAACCTTGTGTGCAGCAGTTGTGTGCTTGTAAGCGAGTGGAATCGCTTAAATATTAATTACCTAAAAGGTAATTAGGCAATCTGCCGCTCTACCGAAAAACCTGGAATGCCCAATTCAGTTTTATATCGATGCAGTAAAAAATGAAATACCTTTTGCACCACACCAAATGTGTCTTCCGTGTACGACCATGCAACAAGTCTGGAGAGAACTAAAAAGGAAACGGGACAACATAAAGAGCATTAGTAAAGAAAACAAGTAACAAGAGGTGGTTCACATTTTCAAATAACAAGTCCCTTGTTGTTAAAAACTAGCCACTCCAGCGATAACCGGTTACGATTTAACTGCGATATTAGAAGAAACCTCCGAAGAAGCTTTTATTTCGAAAGGCATTCTTACCTACCTTCTACAGCCCAGATGTGAAGCTGACAGTCAGTAAAAATAGCTTGAGTTCGTGCTTCTGGGATCTGAAAAGCAAATAACCCCAACACAAGGTGGTCATCTCAAATACTTTGTCAGCATGAACATTTGTGTCTAAATGTGTGTAAGGCTCCGATCACTCTAATGCGCTTTCAAAAGTCTCTGTTTTCATTTCGAAGAAAACGAAGTAAAACATCTTCGTCCACACTAGCGTTTTCGTTTGGTTTTCACCTGTCCACACTAATTAGTTTTCATTCGAAAACGTATACTTTTTGATGCGTTTCCGCCTATCGTCCACACTAAGACGCCCGAACACCCTGATGGATGCGACAGTAGATAGCGCTGTTTTCGTCACCGTTTTCAAAAACCTCCGTTTTCAACTGTCCGCACTAAAGACGGGGTGTTTCCAAAACAATACATTTTTATAACACTCCACTTTCGAAACCGTTTTCGACAGCCTCCGTCGTCATCAGCGTTTTCGGTCGTTTTAGAGTGGACGATGGGCGACAACACATCAAACAGTATGCGTTTTCAAACGAAAACGCATTGCTGTGGCCGGGAGCTAATACTCGTACCCAGGTATTTCCGAAGAATGAGAAGATCTGGGTACCAGATTACACAGATGTCCAGGCCTCTCTTGTACAAACGTTCAGGAGCTTGGAGGGACTGATATAGAGAGTTCACGGTTTGCGCATCTTGAAAAGTTTAGCCAAATTTTTTCAAGTTCGTCTTTTGTAATCCGTGTTAATCTTCTACATCCTCAACCATCTTTGTTTCTTTATGGTTTATTACTATCTCTTTGGTGTTTTTCTATCTAAGAAAACTATTATTTTCAGGTTTCCTTCAATCTACAGGTACTTTTGTACGTGGCCAAAATAACTCAAAATACCGTGATTGAGCTCCTTTAAGAGATATAATCCTTCATTAACCTTACCTCATCAAACAGAAACCCAATGATAGGTCTTTGCTTTAATCTACGAGCAATCTAAATGAACCAGACACAAGAGTTGGACAAAAAAACAGATGAGTAATGAAAAAAACTTTGTCACAGATATTGGTTTAATCTAAATTAACAAAAACATTTTCACCACACTGAATAATTTGAGAACTAAAACGACTTCTATCAAGAACTTACGTTGTGCGGAACTTGGTTTAGCCTCCAAGCCAAATCATCCACCTCATATGAAAAAACAGAAAAAGAAAGGAAGGATGGGATAATGTCATCTACTCTTGGTAGAATATTGAAGAGCCTAAAACTACGCTCACAAACACTACATGAATTTTTGATACCCAGCGGTGTTGAAGTAACATATCAAACACGAAAGACCATGTTTGACCACATTTCCAAACACCGAGAAGAGAATTGAAAATACGACGCGCAGCGGAGTATTTTTGACGAACCTCGATGTGTTTGGAAGTGTGGTCAAACACTGTCTTGAGTGTTTGATATGTCTTCTAAACCAAAACTTGAACTGGGAAGAAAACGGAGAAGTAAATCGTAAAAATCTATGCTAATTAAGATCAGATATCCAAACACCGTCACGGTCATGATCTCCCTTGTTTAAACTTGATGAATTATTAATGAGTTTGAGAAAGTTATATCACTATCTGGGACCCTACTGTCATAAGAATATAAATATCTTATTTTTGCTTTATGTGTATTAATTCAGTTTGTACCTTGTCGATCGTTTTGTTTCTAACACGGCTGATTAAACTGTTGTCTTGTCTAGGCTTCAATGGAGACGGCATTTTCAGTGCGCTATCTAAGAGAGCAATACAAGATAGTTAAATCCCAACATTATGAAACGTGTAAAATCATAAGATGTCGTCCAAGGTTCAAATCTACTCAGGACTTGTCCACGAGTCGAGATGTGAAAGCTGAGCTCAGAAAGCGAAAAACTCTCTGCGAAAAATCTCTTTTGGCACTCAGTGAGTCAAAACTGAGTCCCAATAATGCGAGGAAGAGGAACAAAAGTCTACCTCCACAAATGCAGACCTGACGACAAAACACACAATTCCCAAGTTCCTATACGGTTTCACTTCTCCTTGGCAGACACTGAGTAATGGTCCTGGCCACAAGCTAATTACTTTAAGTTTATAAACAGAACAACTTGCATAAAGGAAGTTCCTGGTCACATTCAAGCAAGAAAACGTTTATCCTGATCGCAGTACAGGATCTTAGAGTGTGAAAATTAATACATCTTACCAGTTTTCTCAGACCAAAGATGAACTGCTCCTGGAGATGATAATGACTGTTGTCTTCTTGTTACGCTTGACACACTTGAGGGAGATTGATTTGGACTGGACAACACAGGAGGGCTTTGTCCTGAAATGGAGAAATAATTGTATATAAAAGACTTCACGCAATATTGGTCAATACTAACTACTTTATGCATGACATATTGACTCAGTTTAAAGATCAAACATGTTCTTGTAACTAAGAAGAGTACTTTATATTAGAGTAAGAATCAAAAGTATAGGAGTAGGTAAACACTTCAAATCATCGTAAAACTATAATGATAAACTTAAAAAAGTTATAACTGTTATTTGCTGAATTTGTACAAGCTTGTAGATCAGTGACTCCAATTTAGAGTTTCTCGATCTTGAAAAATGATTTCGTGTTGCAGCAATATTTTTGCCAAGTGTCAAAACTCGAGGAATCCCAACTGCCAAGGGTTAGAAAATTTGAACAAGTACTGCATTCAAAAACATACCATCAACAAAAAGTCTGTGCCTGTGAATAAAATGCTTAAGTGTGACCATGAAAATGAAAGCTACAAAAAAGCACTTTCCTGCGTTGGTGGTTGAGTTTTAATTTCTTCCAAGTTGAAATTTTTGAAAACGTTGTTAAAAGTTTGTATATTTGGCAACTTTAGGAGATATAGTTTAGAGTGCAAAGAAAAGCAAAATAACAGACTGAGGTTATTTCAAACCTGCATGCCCATTAACATGCCCATTGGCATGTCCATTTGCATGTCCATTGGTGAGTGCAGGACCCAGAAATTTGGGGTCCAGAGGAGGCTGCTGAAGATGAACCTGAAGAGAAACTTCTGCCGACAGCTTTGTTGTAAGAGATTCAATAAGGGAGAGACATTCTGTTGATACAATTGTCCAGTTGTCTGGTCGGCCACCTGTACAACAAGGTCAAACAATATCGTCCAGAATTATAGGCAAGCAATGCGTGCAAATGATTCGGGTGTTTACCTACTTACAATTCTCTGGATGAAATGCATGCCTCTAATGCTAATACAGTTAACGAAGTCTGTTAGAAAACAACCTGTAAAAAAGTGCATGCTAAAAGCTTTACTTTTGTAACTCAATGGAAACACAGAACAAGCATGAGCCATTGACTTAGTGATGGCATGAGCAAAGATAATTTTTATCTTTTATAACTGAAATACATACGTCAGGTGATTTTCCTTTCATTTTTTTCACAGAGTTTTCTAAATGAAATAGAAAATTGCTTTTAGAAAATTGTTTCTTTGACCAATCTGTTTTAGCCTTGCTGAATTTTTGGTGGATTCTGTACATTTGCATGAGGAAAATATTTTCTCTGTGTTGCGATCAAATTTTGTATTTGCACTCGTTTTAGTGCATATTTGCATTCTAACATCCGACACTACATGCCTATGTCATGTAATAATTAATCTTACACTGTGGATTGATTATAATCTAATATCTTACTTGGTTGACTGAGAGAGAAAATCTGCTTTCTTCTTGTGCTGCTGAACTGAGATAAGTGGCACAGGTCAAACATTGCAAGATACTGACGAAGAAAAAGAGGAGAAAGGTAATGTCATATAAAATAACTGTTTGTAACTGTCTGTATTAAACTAGGGGTCATACAGCATTGAGCTATTTATGATATGATCACAAGTATTTTTTTACACACTTCCACATACTACAATCATCTCTAATTAATTATCCACATGTAACTCTATCACATATAAGAATGTACAGGGTATCTCAGGAACTTATTGAGTAAAGTTTAGGATGCATTTTTGCAAGTATTTCCAATCAATTTAATTGTTGACTGTTTCTCAAGGGTACCTTTAACAGAGGTACTGTTTTGTTCTTGATCACAACACAAAGACTTTGATCCTGTTGATGACTAAATGAAGACTCCACTGGGAATGTATATAACTGAAAGAAAAAATTATACATGCTAGCTCATCAGTAAATCAACAAGAACTAACATCATCAATTTGCATGATAACTGACACTATGGCTGTTCATCATGTAACATATTTTCCCCTGAAGCCATTATATGGGGCAATGCTGCGCACTTATTTGTCCCTTTGACTGATAAGAAGAAAATACCAGGCAGAGAATGGTTATTGGTTGGCATGTAATGCAAGTAGAGAACAATGTAATGGTTGTCCTTTGCACTCCAAAAAGCTGTGGAAACACTCGCCTGTCAGCTCGGTTCCCACAGCATTTCTTCTTCTCCCAAACTTCCACTCATATTTCTGTTTAACAATTAGATTATGAGCTCAAGATTTCTACCACATGATAGTTGATGAGGGCACAGCCAGAGTCAACTATCACGCATAGAAATCAAGAGCGAATAATCTAATTGTTTTAGTGCAAATCTACTAGTCGTTCAAAATTTTATCTAAATCCTCTTCATGGACACTTCAAAAACGCAAAGAGGCCTCTGTCAGTTCATTAACAAGCACTCACTGCTACGCTACTCACTATCTACAACAGAATAGTGAGTAGCGTAGCCAATTAGAGAATGCCATTTGTGATAGAATGTTAGTAGATTTATACTAAACCTAGATAAAAACAAGGTCATGTTTTTTATTTCTCAAATAGCGTTACACATGGTAGGTCATTTGTTTACCTGTGTGTGAAAGATAACAAGGAGTCTTTTGCCAAATGTCCACACAAATAATATCAGTGAGCCTGTTGTCAGAAGATGCCAAAACTGGGAAACATTCATCAAACCATATACTGTGTTGAGCAGCGTGACACTTCTGAAAACATGGATATAAGAAAGCAGGATGAGTGAAAATGAATGAATTGCTATAGCTACTTGTTCTATGAATAAAAATATGAAGTGGCAGAGCCAAAAAGTGAAATCACTGAGATAACCCTAAGGTGTTACAAGTATATTTGGTTACAAAAAACAACTGCACAATACTGTTCCCTAAAAAACATAGCTTTCCGCATAGTTTTTCTTGGCCACCTTTTGGCTATTTTTAGACAATTTCCACCATCAGTTTATTAAGACACTCAGCCCTAAATCTCTACTTTGATGCAACAACGAGCTTATTCATAAAACATATCAGCTTTCCAAATTTAAATTTCTTCAGTGATTAACTTAACTTCAAGGTAAACATAATTTATTACAAACTAAGTTTATTGCACACTAAGGCAGAATAAAAACACCTTTGAAAACAACTAAGGGAGTCATCTATTATGATTCAGTGGAAACGCAAGCCTGGATTGATAATTAAATATAAACAAATAAACTAAAACAAGGCGAGGAAAATTGAGTTACTTGTCCAGAGGAGCATCAAGCATGTTGGCCAAAGCATCTCTAGGAATGTTACCTGTGATTAAGACAAATTAAAATAGAGATATGTCATGATCAATACATAACATTACTAAGACTGAAATATGCTTCAAGCTCTTATAGACAAGTAAATATGAAAGGCTGGTTTTCACTAGCACATGAACATAAGGCAACATATGCAGACACACTGAGATGTTGATAATTCATTTAAAACCTTCACTCTTAGGGCAAAGAACTCAATATTTCTGATTGGACAAAAAAAAACACAGTCAAGCAAACTCACATGAAACGTTATGTTACCAATTCAAGGTAAAATGGAAAAAAAATAAATAAAATAAAAACCACAAAAACTTACCGAACAAGTAATATAAAATATAGTACAATCCACATGCCTAGAGTAAGTAAAACACAAACAACTTCAAATCAATACAAGCTAGTGACAAAGAACAAAAACCCTGGCCAGGAATCAAACACAGTCTGCTTGATCCAGAGTCTACTGTGCTAACCACTTGTGCTCTTAATTCTACAGAAGTTGGTGTTTTCTCTGTCTTACCTTAACACACTGGACAATACTCTGCTTTATACATGATCCTAACGACATCTTTATCAGGAAAAATCTTTTTTGCTATTAAAGTAAAAGCGGTAAAATTAAACAATGAGAAAACGCGAATGTGAAACTACCAAATCAATGACAAAACCAATATTACTGAGCTTGCCAAAGATGTTTATCACCATACAGTCAGGTTACCATAATAAATAACTAAAAATAAGTTATCATGATCATATAAATATGTTCTTAAGAAGAGTTCACCAATTACCAACAAATATTCACAGACCTCTGAAGTTCTATTTTATTTGAATAAGGAGTTCTTGGGCTGAAATTTCACTACTGTCTCTCTTAGCACAATGAGAGATTTCTGATTGTGTAGTTCCAGAAAATATCCAAACCTACCACATGGACATTGTGAGATCATTACCATGTTATGTAAGAGAACAGACAACAAAAGCAAAATATTAAAGGACTACAGTGAGAGACTTACCTGAACTCTTGGAAATACAAAATGAAATTCCTTCTTCAAGAAGAACTTTAGACTGGAATAAAACCCCTAAAATACAGTAGTAATCAATGACAAATGTAGTTTAGAGTCACTCTTCTACACAGAACTAGCTTAAAGTAGACACTGATTGGTCTGACTAAATAAATAATCTAACACACTGCTATTAACAGTAACATTAAGCAATAACAATGAATCATTGTACTTTCCAAAGATTTTGTGAGTGTGATGGAAAGATTAAGTGGACATTTTTTTTCATGGACAAATAGAGGCACCTAAAGGTTCCTTTGCAAACTTCAGCCAAAATTTATCAACATACATTCACTGGAATAATAATATTCATGACAAAATTACTCAATTCTGATTGGCTTAGAGCAGTGCAGTTCAAACGTAACACCACTGCAAAAAGTGTAACAACGGTTGAAAAAGTGTAACACCAGTACAAATTACACATCGTAATTTTGGATTATGATTGGCTGAAAGACAGTAGGAAATTTTTGAAGCCAATGATATTACTTAAAATGATGACAAAAATTTTGTGCAGAAACTTTGAAAAAAGTTTTCTCAAATGGGAAAAAATGGCTTCAAGAAAGGTCTTTCAGCATTTCCTCCATGCAATTTTTTTCATGTTTATATTATTAATAAGTAATCATACGCTTTTTCTCATTCAATTTGGAATTAATTTGCACTTGTGAGGTTTTCAAAAAGCTGAAATTACACTCGCCGAAGCAACTCGTGCAATTTCAGCTTTTTGCAAAACTCACTCGTGCAAATTAATTCCAAATTGAACTCAAAACTGTATGATTACCTATACTAATTTGAGACCATGGACTACTAATCATTATTGTTTTGTATCATCATTCAGGAATGCAGCAGCGAAAACAGCCAGCTCATTAACAAGTCCATCTGGCCTTAGCAGCTGCAAAGTTTTTGAGCGAAATTTCAGCCGGATTTAAGTTCTCCTTCTGTTGGTGAAATTTGCTGGCAGCTGGTCCTTACCAACATCCCCAGTCATGATCTTTGAATATGTGCTTACCAGCCAAGCTCCAAAAAGAATTCCAAAAACAAGGTGCTCATTCAAGCAGAATTCCTCTGATCTGAAAGTGCAAAATATCAAAATCAAGGGGATAAGAGCTTATAAACCACCAACCAAAGGCAACTGATTAATAAACATTTTGTGGATAGTGTGCACTAAAGGCATCTGCAGTAGAGTGTTGACTGATACCATTGATCGATCTTTGATCAACACTTGATCGATATCTTGATCAACACTTGCTCAACATCTCGATCGACATGTGATTGACACTTGATTGAGTGTTGGTCAATATACTGCCGAGTGTCAACTGACTCATATGTATAGATCGATATTCAATGGCATAACTGCGAAAATTAGTGGACTCTCAACCAATGTTTGACTGAGATGTCGACCAAGTGTCAACCAACACGTTGATCAAGTATTGATCGAGGGTTGATTGAGGGTATCGATCGCTACTTGACTGTGGATGCCCTGAGTACACAAGTCATGATCCCATTTTGTGTATTCCTCCAACATTGTCAGAAACATGCACTCTTCTACATCTGTATATGAAATCATTTAGTACCTTATTTTGTAAACTACAGTTAAGTATTATCATGATTAAATTATGATGAATTACAGTGCATAATGATACTAATCAAGTGCCTTTTTGAAAGTCGCTCAAGAACGCACTTAATAACATCACTCTATTAACATTCCTTACTTACGTTTCACATAATCTGGTTAAGTAGTCTTCTTCTCCTCCAATTATTCCTAAAAAGCACCAGGCAGAAAGACTGCCACATGTCGTGAACAACAGCATGTGAAACATCCTGGCAGGGTGAAGAGGAAACAAGATGGCTGCCACTTGTGTTTGGTGAATTACATCTCTCACTAAAATAATGAGAAATAAGGTAACTCAGATTCTTGTTTTCTGTGTTATCATACAGAACTGAAGTACAGATGATATCACAAATGGTAGGGAATTGCAAGGGTTTCATTAACATTTTCAGCAGGAGGGGTGACTGGTTTTCACAGGCAGGCAAAACTTTTTGAACTGAACGTCTGTATATGAAAAACTTTCCTCTTGATAGTCAAACCAGGCAAGCAAAATCATTCTCACAGCAGGTCACTTTGCCACATACCTGGCCCTTAATAAAACTCCTGGAATTATGATCTGAGTGAGATTAAGAAAAAACCTAAACATCAAGAAAACCACTACAGACCGAAGTGGTAGCAAGCAAAAGATATTAATAACATAGAGAAGCATGACAAAATTAATACATGCAAAACTATGATTATTATCAGCTTTGTCTCAATAGACACTTCTCTAAAACAGACACCATGTACATGTATTGGACTGTGTGGACCTAACCGGTCCGGTCAGACATGTTCAATGAATCTACGCTCTCTTGCTAAACCAAAAATTGGTATTGTTCTTGATTTATTTAAAAAAGCCTCGGTTGCAGTAGTTAACATTACCATGTCAATTTGAAATTTCACATTAAAAATTTGATCCTTGATCCCCAATCCATGATCCCCAATCCTTAATCCCAATCCATGATCTCCAATCCTCAATGATATCCATCTTAAAGAGGTTGACTAACAAAAGAGGAACTGTAATATCCTCAATGTGAAAAGTAAATGTCGATCCCTGGTGTGTTCTAAGCATATGTTTTCTGTTAGTGCAACCTTGTCAAGATTTTTTTTCCACAAGAACTGTGCTTTAAAGCTTGCCCTCTTAGAATAATTTTCCTTGGTTTGATCCTCATAGATTCTCACTTCTAGAGAACAAAGGTAAATACTTACCTGTGTTGAATTTAGCATAGGAAAGCAATACTGCAACACTAACAGTACAATAAAAACAAACAGATGTCCAAAATGAGAAGCTTAAAACCAAGGATAGGCATTCTGCAAAGACAAACAAACAGTAAATGAGTAAGCATTAATGAAAACAGAAAGGATTCACAAATTCAAGTAGTGGCTTAAAACAGACATAAAAAGCAAATGAGCTGATCACTTTTAGTATTTTGAGTTACAGTTGAACCTCTCTAATATGGAGACCAAAGGGACAGAGCAAAGTGTCCGTATTAGAGAGGTGTCCGTCTGGGAGAGGTCACCATGATGATGTTACTTTTAATTTATACCATAGTCTCCACTGACAGTGTAGAGTTCATGACGAGTTGTGCACCGGAGTATTTGACATCTAAGCTTGTCAGAAGATCCGCCGTCTCGACAAGGAATACCAGAAACTCTCAACTTTTGAACATACCACTCTTCCATACTGCTAGCGGCCAAAGGACCTTTCAATATCAATATAGAGCGACCTCTCTGTCGAATGAGTTGCAGCCTATGCTCAAACTTAGCCCATCCATGATGGATTTCAAGTGCTTACTCAGGCAAAAGCTTCTGAATGACTGCTTTATTTAATTTTATTAACCTTTATCTTCTTTTATTATTGTCATGTACTTAGTTTTTAATTTTGTAATGTAAAATTGACTCTGAAAAACCCCATGGGGATGAGCCAAAAAAAGTATGTATGTATGTAAAAGTGAGTGTCTTGTGAATTTCTGAATCTAAAATGATTTACTTTACTGTACTTCTCAGTTACATGCTGTACATACAGGTTTTGAAACAAAACAAAATACTGCACCTAGGAACTTACTATAACGTATCAAATTGGCCTTGATAAAGAGGTTAAATTTCTATGAATTTGCTCCCTAGGGAAGAGATTTAGTGTCCGTTATCCGTTTTAGAGAGGGTCTGTATTATAGAGGCTTTTTTTGAAGGAAATGTATGAAAACTTTGTCAGTACATAGGAAACTGTCTGTATTAGAGAGGTGTCCATATAGAGAGGTTCGACTATATTGGCTTTGTAGAGGAGAGAAAACCAGAGAAACTGAAAAACTCTTGGAGAAAGCTCTTACTGACCATACATTTATTAATTCAGTTTGATGTCTGTTCTTTAGACATTCTTACAGCAGATCACTTTGGAATTAAGAGGTTTTGGATTTTGTAGAGGAAGGAAATGGGAGAAATCGAAGCAAACTAAAATCAAAAAACATTTGACTGTTGAGTGTTATGAAGCCCATCAATGAAATGGTTTTGAATGGTATTGTTTGAAAGTAATTTTCATTTTCATAATTTTGATTGATCAGCCAGAGGTTATCACAGATGAAGCACGCATACCTGAGATCCAGTTAACAGGATGAAAGAGATCTATAGAGGCTGCTGTTGAAGATATTAACAATGTACATGGAAGAATTATCATCACCCAGGCAATAGCAGCGCCAGTCCTCCACCGAGTTTCCTAAAGATGATTATTGTCATTTATATCTGGCAACGACTAAATCTTAAACAGTAAATTGACAAGTAAGCACAGTGATCTGAGCAAAGAATAGATCATCTTCAAAGTTTCGCGCAATCAATATGTTGCAAATTCAATAAATCATTATCATATGTTTAAGGGTTTTAAAGAAGGCTTTGCGATTGAACTCCAGCAGATCGAAAAACCTCGTGAGAATAAATTAAAATGTACAGTTTCTGATCGAGTCTGAGTATGCATTCGAAGGTAATACTTACCCCTTCTGTGAACCACCTCACTTTAGAAGCTTCCGAACGCGGAGGTTCGGACAAATCAGATGGCACCATGTTATTTTATAGCTAAATTTTTATCCTTTGAACGGCTATAATCGGCAAATAACTCCGATTCTACTACATCTGTACAAACTTCAAACCACGCGCCATTTTGACTTCTCCCTTTGTAACCTCGCCGCAAGTACTTAGCAGTCAGGCAAAATTTTGCCGAGCAGCCTCGCTTTTTGCAGGTGCCTCCAATATGGCGGTGATTAAGGTTTACATGTGCGTTTTTCTTTCCTTGATAAACTTGAGGCACTGCCTAGGATTGTACGCAGATCAAGTTGGGCTCTTCGACTGGCGTCAGAGCTACATCGGGAAAGTAAAATTTTCATTTTTCGATGTTTCTACGCATAGCAGCAAACGTTTGTTTGTTGGCACGGAATCGAACGTGATTGCTGCCCTAAATTCGAGAACTGGTGGTATTCTTTGGCGTCAAGTTTTGGAAGAGAGCGAAGAGGTTCTAGATACATTGCTTTATCGTGAAAACGTTCTTGTAAGCTCTTCAAGCGCCGGAAAATTCATTCGATCTTGGGATACTGGCAATGGAGCACTTCTGTGGGAGGCAATTGGCAATTCTGCTTCTTCGCCAAGCAAAAAGATTACAAATTCACCTTTCCACGGATGGAATGGACCACAGACAGCGTTGGTGGAGGCAAAAGAAAACGAACTTGTGGTTTCTCTGGCTTTTAACGTCATCAAAGCATTTGCGCTTCAAGATGGCTCAGAAAAATGGTCAGTTGATAACAGTGAGCAGACAGCTGATTATTTCAGCTTTCAACATTCCAATGGAATTGTATATGTTGTAGGAACCCAAAATGATGTAGACATTGTTATTCAGACGCTAAATGTAGAGAATGGGCAAAGGAAAGGAGAAAGACGTGTTGGAGCACCGTGGGTCAACAATGGTGCTAGTTGTGTGTTTGTCAAGAAGTCGAGTTTGGTTTGTGCAGAAACGTTCAGCAACAGCATTCACGTTATTTCCCTTACTGATGAATCAGCACCAGTGAAAACAATATCATTAGCTTCTTTAGGGCTAGGAGTCGAAGAACTGTCTCTTGGCAAACCTAGCTTACACTCATTTGGTTCTTATTCAAATTCCTGGGATGAACAATCGGAGTTCCTGTTAAAACTCTCCAAGACTCATCAGCTTATCTTGAACTTAAACAACGATCATAGCATTACAGTCATAACCAAATTTACGGAGCAGTCTCTACTTAGAGCAGCTTTACTTGGCAACAAGGCTATATTGGTTTCAATTACACTAATCACTGACGAATCCTTAGAGCTTAAATGTTATGACTTAGACAACAAAAAAGACCTTCCAGACATGACGCAAAAGGCAGTCTTAGTAGATCACGGAGAACCAGAAGATGCTGTTGTTTATTTGTTTAATAAGAAAGAAAATGAACTTGGATATAGAGTATTCCTGGCTACCACAGATCATTCAGTGTCATTGGTACAGTTTCCTGGACGTATCATGTGGTCTCGGGAAGAAGCTCTTGCTGAAGTCACAGCTGTAGAGGTGGTTGAGCTGCCATTTTCACCTTCACAGGCAAATTTTGAGACTCTTCAGGAGGAGTTTGGTGCTCATCCAAATGGTAGGGTAGTACGGTTAGGAGGGTCATACAGGGGATCTCTGGCATGGGTCATGAATGAAAAAAATAGCGAATCACAGATCATGGATACCAAAATTTCATTTTCCCGAATCATGAATAATAACCTGCTCTTACACTGGAAAGAGTGTTTGAAGAGAGCAAAATGGTGAAAGGCTAAGTAACGACTCAATATTGTAAATTGCATACCTAAATCACTGTTGATAGACAACTCTAACCATTTGGAAGATTCACGTCTTAAATTCACGTAGGAATGAGTGGTGAAATTTTTACTATCGGTTAATGATTCAATTTATTCCCGGGTCACGCAAAACCTTCAGGTCACAGATCATGGAGAATAATTTCTTAAATTCACGTTTCACGGAAAGTAAAATCAGCAAATCACGCATTACAAGAATACCCCTGTTGAGGCATGATATTTTAACTAATCTGCTAGCCATAATAGTGAATGTTTTAATCATTTTTATGTAGCTAAAACAAAGATATGAAACTTCCATTGCCAGATCCAGGCTTGCTAACATGTGCAAGGTTGTGGCTGGAAGTGAAATGTTGGGGACCCAGAGTAAATATCTGCTCAATTCAAGTTTTTGTTTTTGCCCTTTGGCTTTCACCTATAAAGGTGGGAGGCTCCTCCTCTTAATCATATTGTTTAGGAAATGTAGGCTGGTAGATTAACCAAGTTACTTCAGGTGCCTGGTTACATTTTGAATGTCAAGGGTATCGCCTGATCATCTCTGGATAACATGCTTGTTTTTAGCAGAATTCTTCCATGAAGAGTAGTTTAAAATATATGAAAGTGAGAAAGACAAAGTAGATTTTTGATCTTGGAACTAACTTGCATGCAAGCGTGCCTGATCACGTTCGCGTGCAGAAAGTGTTGAGCCCACAAGAATCCTGCATTTTTACCAACCATGGTGTGGTGTGTTTTGAGTTTCGTGCTTCCGCGAAGGCTCAGCACAAAGTGAATAGAACGGTATACAATTATCGGAAAGGGGACTTTGAAGGACTAAGGCGTGCGCTCGAATCTATCAATTTATGCAACCTTGTACAGGACAGTGGAAACATCAATCTTGACTGGACTGAATGGAAGGATGCATTTATGAGTGCCGTATCAGACTATATTCCAACTAAGAAAATTAAAGGCAGGAACACCCCTCCTTGGATCACTGGAGAAATCATCCATATTTTATGGAAAAAAGAGACAGCCCGGCTGAAGCTAAGAAAATCGACGGCAAACAAGCAACAGCATCAAAAATACAAAGAGCTGCGAAAAAAAGCAAAGGCCCTGATCCAAGAAAGCTGAGAGCATTACTTTGGATCTCTGGACTCTGACCTAGCACGCAGACCTAAACGCTTTTGGTCTATATTCAGACTCACCAACAAATCACGCAGCTTTCCAGAGTTTATGTCATCTTGTGACCTGAATGGACTGGGTAGTCAAGCGTCAACGTCTAGACAGATTGCAGATTTGTTCAACTCGTACTTCGCGTCTGTATTCTCTGTTCCCTCAGAGGTCCGGGCACATCCAGCACGGCCATCGCCTTTAGATGGGCCCCTATTTGTTGACTTACAGATCTCAGTCACAGAGGTTTTGGCCTATTTAAGGCAGCTGGATGTAAATAAGGCAATGTGTTCTGACAGAATCCCGTCCCGTCTATTAAAAGAAACCACTGAACAGATCGCACCATCTCTCACGAAGCTGTTCAACAAATCCCTGCGGCTAGGAGTGGTCCCTTCAGACTGGAAGCTCGCAAACCTGGTCCCAATCTTCAAGACAGGGAAACGTGAGCTCGTTGAGAACTATCGCCCAATCTCCCTTCTCCCTGTTATCTCAAAGGTACTTGAGTGCTGTGAATTAGCGGGACTGAAAGATCATTTACATCACAAGATAAGCCTCTTCCAACATGGCTTCTTAGCTGGCAGGTCCTGCGTTACTCAACTAACCAGCGTTCTTGACTACATAGAGGCGCAGCTCGACGCTGGGAGGCAGACTGACGTTATTTATCTCGATATGAGTAAGGCGTTTGACAAAGTTGATCATGCCAAATTGCTTGATAAGCTTTGCCAATTTGGAATCGCTGGCTCACTGCATGATTGGTTCAAATCATACTTACATGATCGCAAACAACGTGTGACAGTCCTCGCCGCCACATCTGAACAGCTATCAGTCACTTCCGGAGTACCTCAAGGGTCCTTGCTAGGCCTGATGCTGTTCTTGCTATTTGTTAACAACCTCCCTGACACTGTTTCGTCTTCTAGAGCCGCATGCTATGCAGATGACACTAAAGTTCTTAGAACGATCAACTCTGCCACTGACTGTGCTGCATTGCAAGCAGATCTCAACAGTCTGGTTGACTGGTCCGAATCATCTGGTCTTTTATTCAACCAGAAAAAGTGTAAATGCCAGCGAATAGCTAGAAAGAAAAGACCACAGGCATTTCAGTTTTCAATCAATGGCACTGTCTTAGAAACCTGTGAATCTGAAAAGGATCTTGGTGTGTGGGTCTCGAGCGACCATTCCTGGGACAAGCAAATCTATGAGCAATGCACCAAAGCAAATAAGCTTCTTGGCTTTATCCGGTGGGCGTCGAAGAGTATACAATCTATGAGGACACGCCGAACATTGTTCCTGGCCAACTTGGCTATGCCTCCCAAGTATGGTCTCCCCAGGTAGTAGGCCTGCTGAAGCAAGTGGAAGCTGTCCAGCGACGCGTGATAAAGTACATCCTGAGGTTCCCTTTTGGCTGTGACGTTCCATACAAGACCAGGCTTCTGATGACCAACTTAATTCCACTATCCTTCTGGCACGAGTATTTGGACATTGTTTTTTTTTATAAAGCTGTAAATAATTTAATATATGTAAATAGTGATGCTTTACCGGTTGCAAGGCAACTGGTCAGAATAACAAGATATTCTAGCAATAGCTCTGTCACTTATATACCTAAGAAATGCCGTACTCTTTCCTATCAACGCTCGTTTTTTGTCTGATGTGCTAGAATCTGGAACGTTTTGCCTGAAAGTCTTAAGGAACACAATCAAACACCCCTTGCTTTTAAGAGATCCTTACTAAAATATTATACAAATGCTGTAGATATTTTTGATCAAGAAGATATAAGAACGAGGCAGACAATTTGCCCAAAATGCAACACCGCTAAGACCTTAACGCGCCTGCCGCATTGCTGCTTTTAAGCTCCCTATACTAGATTTAGATTTATATATATTGTATAATTTTGTCTCTTAACTATATCTAAGGGGGCCGCTGTAATTGGCTGAGCTGTAGCGGCTCCCCTGGCCATTTTGTTTTGTTTTGCTGTTTGTTTGTTTGTTTTGTTTTGTTTTGTTTTTTGCCTCCTCTTCTTTTTCCTTTTCTTTATATGTAATAGAAGGCCGAAGCTTAATAAATAAATAAATAAAAAAATAAAATAACTTGCTGGGCACTGGTTCAGTTTGTCAATGTAGCTGTTCACATTTTGTTAACCTACAGAATTGTATTTTGTAGATGATGTCTTGTCCATGTTTATCCGTCGCATCCGTGCCCAAGTGAAGCAGTTCCAAGTGCTTGTGAAGCAATTCCAAGCCTTTGTCAAAGCACAGCAGGAACATGGCTTCTTTGCTGAAACAACAGATGAAGAAGAAGAGCAACTAACCAGAGATCAGTTCAATCTGCGAAAATTAATTCTGATCGTAACATCATCAGGAAAACTCTTCGGGCTCAATTCTGCTGACGGAAGCATCATTTGGAAGTACTTTCTACCAAACCTTGCCCCTTTCTCTCAAAACAGCAAACAGTATTCCTTACTCTACACTCAACGAACTGTCGCCCACTTTCCTTTAACTGCCCAGTGTGTAGTGCTTGGGAAGTCAAGGGCATCTGATGAATCCCTTTTACATGTTTTCAACCCAATCACTGGGAAGCCGATTGGACCAGGCTACCTTAAAGGAAATCAGTTGTCATACAGAGTTGTGCAATCCATGCTTTTGCCACATACTGGTATGTCCTTAATTGTTTATTTGTTAGGACTTTTATTGGGTAAATGTTTGAAAGGAAACATTGTAAGTTGTTGTTCAAAAAGTGATAGGAATCCGAATTTTTTACACAACCCAGGGCAATAGAAATGGGTTAAAAAACTCAGGAGGTTTGCAAAATCAAGGGTAAATTTCCCCAAAATATTTGTGCAAAGGGAACTTCTTCCACCAAGTCAGTTAAGAATTTTTTTTCCTTGTTTTCTCTTCAGATGCTAAACACACCAAACTTCTCCTTCTCCTGGACTCCTCTCTGAATGTTCATGTTATTCCTCGCACTTCTGAATCCATTGAAATTGTGTCTAAAGCGTCCTCATCCATCTTCTTCTTCATGGCTGACAAAGAGAAGGCTGACTTGAAAGGATACATGCTTTTGTCCGATGTGGAAAAAAGTGTCTTTCATGTCAGAGAAATGTGGAACGTGAACTTTCCTGAGTCTCAACAAACTATCACTAATATTGGTAAGTGCTTGCAGATCTTGTTTATACTTTGTAGCGTTCCAACATATCATTAATTTTTAATGTTGTTGTATTTTAGCAACGAAGAGTCCTTTGGAACATGTTCATTCTCAAGGAAAAGTTCTTGGAGATAGGAGAGTGCTTTACAAATATTTGAACCCAAATCTTATAGCAGTGGGCACTGAGGTTACGCCAGACACCAAGCCTGGAATCTCCATTTATCTTATTGATGCTGTAACAGGTATAAATGTTATAACCAACAGTTTCTTTTTTCCTTTAAGATTGTCAGTTGAAAGGCACAAAATTTGAGGGAGACATTGACAACAGAAACGGACTAGTTTGTCTAGCAAGTATCAGTAGAATGGTGAAGTCATTCGATAATCTTGTCATCCATCAATGTTAACGCTCAATAGGCTTAATTTCACGGTACAGCATCTGTAGCGTGAAGTAATTTGGAGCTACAGTTGTATAGTTCTGCACAAACTCTCATATGAAAAGGTCAGGGAGGTTCGTCAGAAAATTAAAATAAACGCCTAAAGGAGACCAATCTGGGGAGTGGTTTGACCCCTAAAGGATACCACTCAACACGGAAGTGGGTGCACCTTAAAAGATACCTTGCGGCTTGAAGTAGTGGCTTTTCGTCCAGGACACTCCAAGTGGGACCAAAATCCTAGATTTGCACCCCTCAGCAAAATGACGATCATCCTTGACTTTTATTTAAGGGGATCCCCCTCCTCCGGAACTCTAGACTTCAATCATTAGGTCACAGTGCGTTCCACAAATACAATAAAACAGCAAAATTGCTCTGTTTAGTAAACAGCAAGTCCTGCACGACTTGTCATTCAAAAATTGGGCTAGACATATGTTTGAATTTTCTTAGGGTTGATCATTTTCCACGCTCGTCACAAGAATGCGAAAGGTCCTATTCACATGGTACACGCTGAAAACTGGCTGGTCTACTGTCTGTACAACACTAAATCCCGCCGATATGAGCTCACGGTGTTAGAGATGTACGATGGATACACAGAGAGAAACAGGTAAGTTTTGAGTTGTTTGACAAGTACACTGAAGCTTACTGGCTTTCAGTTACAAACACATTAAAGGAGCTAAGTCACGGAATTTTGAGTTAGAAATTACCTTTAAATTGAAGGAAACCTGAAAATAGTAGTTTAATAAGATAGAAAAACACCAAAGAGATAATAACAAACCATAAAGGAACAAAGATGGTTAAGGATGGAGAAGATTGACACGGATTACAAACAACGAATTTGAGAAATGCTCTGTTGTCATTCAGGGACCATCCACTCCATAAACTTCTCGATACGCCCTTGGTCTCCTCTTTTCCGCGCTCTTCGCTCGGGTCAGCTCGGGTTAGCTCGGGTTTTTAACGTCGTGGTTTCCGGTCCGAGCTCGACTGGAAGGCTATTCTATCCATCTCAATGTATTTCCGTCCACATCGAACGAGTGAAAACTCGAATTGTTATCATCGGAAAAGGGGAACTTCGAAAACGCGTCTAAAAGTGAAGACTCTTGAAAACGCAACATTGTCTTTTTATTTATCACAATTTATGGTAGGTTCAAAATATACATGAAAAAGCGAGTTAAAACGCTCAAATATACAAAAACAGAAAAAAAAAAAGTGAAAATAAAGTACATGGCATCCAAATCGGAGAGTGTTTCCCATGGCATCCAAAAATATGTGTCGAACAAAAACGAAGCTAAGGACAGTTAAAACTAATTGATAACAACAATGTGGAACAAGAGTGATTTGCTCAACCTCTTTCCCAGGGTCTCTCATCTTTCCGCCCTACTAGAGGCCGGGAAGACGAAAGACCCTGGGAACGAGATCGTGATTTATGTTTGTGGCCATGTGTACACGCTCTCTTTTAAAACCGGGTTAGTGTGGACGGGACTTTAGAAGACCAAAGATCGTCGCTTGTTTTCGTAATGGCCCATTCCCTCTATGAGACGCGCCTGCAGGGAATCATGGTAGTTGTATTCATCGTCTTGGACTGGAAATTTGTTTTGATGAATACAACTACCATGATTCCCTGCAGGTGCGTGTTATTTTGGTAATGGCCATCGAACTCTTTTGCGTGTTTTCCTTGGCTTCGTTATTCACTTTGCGTGTATTAATGAGGTCAAAATTAGTATGACTAGTTATACTTCTCGAAACACGTGTACAGTAGAGACAGTAAGAAAGCTCTCATTTTAATGGAGACTTCACAAGTTCAGAGCAAAGGAAAGAACAGTATTTTCTGCTGAATTTGTTCATCATAATATAAAGAAAAGGGCGAAAAGGCGGAAAAAATTTAAACTGACCACATGAAACGTAACTGAAACTTGTATTATCTTTAATGTGTTTACTTTAGCAAAAGCCTGGGATATGTAAACAATTTCACCTGTTTATTAACCAAACATGCATTATCTATGTTTTTGGAACACTGACTTCTGCCTAAAAGATTTGACTATGAGGATCTTCCAGCGAAACAAACATGAAATGTATTTCACTGTTTTGTCCCAGTTGTTTAGGTTTTGTGAAGATTATTGTGGTTGTAGGTTTTCTGTAGCAATTATAATAGAGAAATCGACCAGCCCTTTTCCAGTAATTAATATATGATATTTAATTTGCTTGTTAAGTCAATTCTACATTAAAAGGTTTTGAGTAAAGTAAACACATAGGATGGAAGACTATGGACGCATCGGCGATTCAAGATAATTTTCCGGTCTTAAAATACTCCTAAAGAAAAAAAAAAAAAGAAACTAAAACGTTTCTGCGCGTAAACTTGAATGTTCGTTTTAAAAACGAAGTGGAATTGATAATTATATTTATAAAATACATGTAACTACTTTAAGGCCTTTAAAATTTACATTGAGATAGACTCCGATGCACATTCTGTTTACAGAAAGCACAGCTTGTCATGAATTAAGTAAGATTCAAATCACTTATTGTCATGGTTATTTTGGAAAGTGAATCTTCATCAATTTCGTCAATTTACATTGTCACGCCTTAAAAATGCAATAGTTTCTCTTCTCTGCAACAAAACAAGAGGCAAGTGAATAAATGTTTAGTTTAGTTAAAAATGGTCCAGTTTGGATGTCTCGTTACATGCATGAAGCTCAGAAAACCCCAAATAGGTTTTCCTATTAAATTAAGGATTTACATTCAAGTAAATTAGAACTCATTTCTAGAAACCAACTCAAAGTCGGTTAACTTAAAATCAGTTAGTTCGATTCCGATTTAGGAGTAAGTTAAAATTTTCAAAAGCTGAATTACGTTATTAAAGAACAATGATATTTATCATTTTTACCTGTTTCTTAAGAGGGGTAGGCTCGTTATCGAGTGTTACTAACGAGCTAGTATAATACAGAAATTTGTATAGGCTAAGTTTTGTATATTGCGACTAAGCAATCTCAAGTTTACGTTTTCAAGTCGCTTTAATAAGAAATCTAATCTGACCGGCAGGTGTACATGCATTTAAACTTCCGGTAAATGAATAGGAAGTTCGAGTCTTCTCAAAGTGTTGTCCGTGAAGTTAAAGGAAAGAAAATCTTCCGACAAGGAAACATGAACAACTCCAGCATCGGCAACTTTGAGGATCAATCAACACATTGTCCTATCGCGTCAAAGACAATCACAGTAGTAATTTCCTTGGTTAGTATTTTAGCCATTGTCGGCAATGTTCTGGTTACATTGGCTGTTCTGATGAAAGCCTCTCTTAGAACCAGTACAAACTATTTCATCGTGAACATGGCTGTTTCTGATCTGCTCTCTGCTTTGACCAACTGGCCTCTGTACGCCACAGAAGGAATGCTCTCAGGAAAAAGTTCCATCGAAGGTTCCATGGCTACGTTCGTTTGCAAGATGGGAATGTATTCCAGAGCTGTTTCACAAGCGGTTTCAGTTCTTAGCCTTGTTTTGATCGTGGTGGAGAGATTCGTAGCTATTGTACATCCCTTCCACGCTACAATGCTAACAACCCGTCTCCGGGCGGGTTTGTTGTTAATCACGTGGATTTTCCCGCTTTCAGGTGGTTTTCCGTACGTGTGGTTTGCTAAAATCGTCCGAGACGGGCCTCAAACGTTTTGTAGGTTTTCCTGGGCCAGACTGGAACTCTCTATATTCTACACTATAGGATTTTTAATATTTTACTGTGTGCCGTTTATCGTGATAATTGTACTTTACCGTAGAATTATGAAATCTATGACACAAGTAGGACCAGTGGATGAAACTTATCAAGAAAACATCAGCGCGCGTAATAGGCAACAGAACAAGACTGTAATGAAAGTGTTCATCTCTATAGTAACTGCTTTTTTCCTCTGTTGGACACCACTGTGTGTGTATTTAGTTTTTAGAATGGCCTTCCCATCGTTTTTCACCAACGATTTACGTAAGCTTCGGCTCCATGTAGGTTTGTTTTTCTACGTTTTTCCATCTTTAAGCACAGCAGTGAATCCTATAATTCTTTTTGTGTCCAGTTCGCGATTCTCCAGCGCACTTCGGGAGATTTTTGGGTGTGTGAATTGTAAGCCTTCTTGCTACAGTGGAAGGGTTGCACCACAAAGGGAACTTATTAACCTCCAAGTGGTACAGTGAATGTTTAAAATATAGCGTTATGCTTTGCGACACTATTGTCGTAAGCTTCGGCCACAGCTCTTTCGCTTAGAGGACCTCGAAGTAAGAACAAATGTACCAAAGAGGTATTCTGTGCTATTTTACCGCTACCGAGGGAAATAATCCTTACAAGACGACTGTTTAATACACCAACCTATAAATGAGCAGATTCCAAAACGTACAGAATACAAATAAAATAAATGTCTGGAATGTTTTTTTTTGCAAAATCTGTGAACTTCCTGGACATTTAGAATAATTCTAGATTTTTATTTTAAAAAAGCGACAGTTTTGCAATGTTATCACGATTTTTTTGCGATATTTGGAAACTTCCTGGATATTTAAAAATTCTAGATTTTTATTAAAAATTTGACAGTTTTGGGATGTTTAGGCGTTTTACCATTTTTTTCTCCGGTGATGTTTAGAAACTTCCTGGAGAGTTAGAACAATTCTAGATTTTTATTTAGATAAAAGACAGTTTTGGACAGTTTTGGACAGTTTTTTTCTTGCAATATTTACAAACTTTCTGCGTATTTAGAACAATGGACCATTTTACATGTAAATGCACCTAGTTAGGATCAGAACAACTTGTTTTACACAACAAAAGCAGTGAGGTCTGTATCAAAATAAGGTCAACTCCAGCCTCGCTGCCATCCAAAGGCCAGGTCACTGAGCAGACAACTGTAAAATGGTCTATTTTATGTTTTATTAAAAATATATGACAGTTTTGGAATGTTTAGACGTTCTGTTATTTTTCTTGCAATACAGTTTAGAAACTTCCTAGGTATTTCAAAACATTTAAGATCTTTATTAAAGAGAATACGACAATTTTGAAATGTTAAGACGTTTTGTTAATGCTATTGGCGTTTCTCTGAAGTTTCTTGGCATTTGGAGCCGTTTGGCTCAATAGCCTAATTTCGATATATTAAATTCTGACTTCAAGTTGTCTCCGAGGCCGAGGGGAATAAAACAAAATTCATTGATTTTTCATTCCTCAACCTCGATGTGATTTCTTTTGTTTTATTCCGTTAAGCGTCGAACCAAGTCGTAGAATTTTAATTCATCGAAATAGGTCACTTTCGACATATTAAAATCCAGCTTGATAGTGAGGCCTAGAGGACACAAACAAAAGAAATGAGATAGATGGATAGATAGATAGTTAGTGCCAATTTCCTCCCTTCCAGCCAGAGGCTGAACCAGAGAGGTGAGATCGGACGTCAGCATATGAAGGCGCACTTTGCAGCCACTTCAGTCCATGTATGATCTCACCTTACCCACCCCAGACCAATGACCGGCACAAGTCAGATAGACCATGACACCGAGTTCTACGTCCCCTACTCTTTTCGAACAGTGTCATGCGTTCTTTAACGTCCCACAAGAACCAGATCAGTGAAGTGCTGTTAGACGGGGCCTACGGTTTATCGTCCTTATCCGAGAAGACTTGAATGTCTAACCATTTGTAGATGTAATTACAAAGGCAGCACATTCTCCTCAGTTATTTTAAGACCCTGAGTGTTGGTCCGGTCTGGGGCTCGAACCTTCGATTCAATTCAATTTCCTTTGTTTGTGTCATCTAAGCCTCGCTGCCAAGCTGAATTTTGATATATCAAAAACAGTCTATTGGCTTATTCAATGTCCACGGTAATCTGAGTAAGCGGTATCCCACTAAATTATGTATCCCATGAGCATCATGGAAGCAAGAACAGGAAATAACACGACTTTCATAATGGCGGATCGCTCGGGCGGAATGGTAACTACCAACACCCGGAGCGAGGCCAGAACAGTACACCCGTGTTTGTAACCTGTAGTAACTACTTCGATCGATCGAAAGACAAATCTTGAAATAACAATGTACCCATGCGTTTTGATGGTTCTCTGTCATTGAGCATCAGGAAAATGCTTTCATCTTCATAGTTAACGTTTTCTGATGTGTTCAACCTCGTGAATGAAGGCCTGAAAAGCCATTTATCGTATCCTACTTGGGATTACTTAAAGGAGCTACGTGACGGTTTGCGCATCTTAAAAAATTTAGCCTAAAGTTTTGAACTTCGTCGTTTGTAATCCGTGTTAATCTTCTCCATCCTTAACCATCTTTGTTCCTTTATGGTTTATTATTATCTCTTTAATGTTCTTCTATCTTAGTGAACTACTATTTTCAGGTGTCCATCAACTTAAATGTAATTTTGTACGTGGCCAAAATAACTCAAAATGCCGCGACTGAGCTCCTTTAAACTGCAGCTTGCTGAGCAACACTAATGAACGTAATATTCCTGACACGAGAAGAAACTTTCGAGCGCCCTCGAATTATTGACTGAGGAGTTTGTATACTTTTTCAAAGCTATTGGCATCATTGTGCCTTAAAATGCTGTCGCATTCACTAAATTAAATAATAAATTGCTCAGCTGTTTTTTACAATTTAAAGGTCACTAAAAGTTGGCGTCTTTGAAAATGGCTTACCTGATGTGAAAACTGAGTGAGATATACGCTTGTAGAAAAAGGACGCAAACTTTTGAAACATCCTCTATGACCTCCCCTTGGGAAATCACCCTCTGCCCTCCCCCCCGTCCGTAGTTAGTAGGCTAGTGTACTAACTAAATCGATTAATCAATAAACTGGAATATTAATTTATTTTCAGTACTGCTTTGTCCTCATTCGACCCTCCCCCTATCCCGATAGTACTTCAGCAGTCGTACATATTCCCAACAACAATACGCACCGCGACTGTAACGATAACAGAGCGAGGGATAACTCATAAGAATCTCTTGCTTGGACTGCAAACTGGCTACATCTTGAGCCTTCCCAAAAACTACTTGGATCCACGGAGGAAGTTTTTGCCCAACCAACAGGACCGTGAAGAAGGGCTGCATCCTTATATTCCAGAGCTCAGCTTGAATCCTTTGGCGTTTATCAACTACAATCAAACTGGTCAGTAACTTTGGTTGTCTCTGCCATGCGCAGGCTCGGTCCTCCGTAGGAAAAAGATGGCGACTGGACCCGTAATTGTTAGCGCACTAAAACTTTAACGACACGTTTAAATACGTACAGAAAAGTTCTAAAATTTTAAACGTAGTAAACACTGTCGTTAGCACGGAGACAAATATTGCAAAAATATGGCTTTCCTTGTACTTTATGGTCTGTGTAAGGTTCGCATGGAAATGTACAGCCGTCAGCTTCTTTTCTATGGAGGATTATCGCCTGAAACGAGCCCGCGATCCTCTGACGGAAATCGAGCCTATGCCATGTGCTTGAAAGCGTAGCACACCTTTCGAAATTTTGTAACTTTTGTGGTTGTCTTAGAAACTTATCGGCTAATCTAAACCCAACTACTTGGTGCGAGGTTGGCTAACTTGACTTCGCTGCCTCCCCATATTGATTGGTCTTGGTTTTGAACCGGCCATACAACGTTTAACATGATTGTCAGGCAAAAGATTTCAAAACTCGATATAAAAGAGCTTTTGGTAGTGGTAATGCCACATTTCATTCATTGTAAAGTCTGCACTTAACGTTAGATTAGAATTGGACGAATGTGTACAATCGAAGATGCCTGTCAAACGTGCGAAAGGTTGACTCATTAAAATTGAGTAGGATCAAATTTGTTATGACAGCATTCATTAAGGGTGGTGGTCGGAAAAGCGTGTGAATGGGAAATCTCTTTTCGTTTGATGCAGCATAAAGAATTCAAAATGTATTTTGTATTAACATAAAGCCCTCAGTGCGAGTAGATGAAGTCCCAGTCGTCACACAGATAATTGGTTTGACAAGAGCTCCTGTTTAACTAATTTATGCTTCTTTTCGACTCTAGTTGCCAACCTCCACGGTGTCTACACGGCCGGATCAGGCCTGGAATCCACATGTTTGGTGTTTGCGTACGGACTGGACCTGTACTGGACGAGAATAACACCTTCACGAATGTTTGATGTGCTGAAGGAAGACTTTGATTACTGGTTCATCTTTGGTACTCTCGGAATACTGGTGCTTGTTACAATCGTCTCTCAGAGACTCGCTTCAATAAAAATGCTCCGACAGGCTTGGCAGTGAGAAAAGAAGTGGTCATAGGATTTTCAGTGGCTTTATGAGACACGGTTTCGTGTAGCGTGACTGATTGCAATAAAGATTACTTTTTTATTTAATCTTTTTCATATCCAAGATTGTCGAGTTCAAAATTAAGAAAAACAATGTCAAATAATTTCTTCTTGCAGAACTTTAAAAAACAAAAAGTGCCACACAAATGTACTGCTCAATAGCTTTCATTTGAATGGTCACTCACCAAGGTTTCATCCGCAGATTTAAATTTAGCACCACCTTGTACAGAGTAATAAACAGTACCACATGAAAGTACTGCTCAATAGCTTTGAAATGAATGGCCACACTAGGGTTTCATCCACGGACTTCAAAGGTTTGATTGTGGGAGCGAAAGAACTTTCTGTACCACAAATAGCGTCTGGGGGAAACATCAAATTAAAAGAAGCCATTACCAAGACTACTTAGGAAAATTTAAAGGAGTTGACATGAGCGGCACGAATCAAGGTTAGCCAACCTTGTTCTCGGGCCCTTTTCCTCACGTGGCGCCGCTCCCCAAGTGAGGGAGAGGCCACTGGGAACGAGGTTAAAGTCTAAACACAGGCTTCAGAGCTTACCTTTTCAAATTCTCTTTGTACATTGGAGAATTTCCTTTTCAGCAAATGAAATTCATCAAATGCATTTTCTCGTACAATTTCAGTATTGCATATTGGCGCTGCGTTAGGTAAAGTAGGTTCAAATCCCGCTTTAGCGATATGACCATTTTGTTATTATTTACGAAGATTTTTTTCCCAGCTGATACACTTTTTTTGAAATCAACTGACTTTTCTAATATAGACAGAACTTTCTGTGGTTTCTACGGTGTCCATATGAACGGGACTTGGCCGCGTTGCATACTTGAAACTGACAACTGAAGCTGAATGATCAGTCGTAAGTAACCCAAGCAGGGAGATTTGTTAATAATAATAATAATAATAAAAAAACTTACTCAAAGCATTTCCAGGTGTCTTCGCCAAACGTTCGTATATTAAAATTGAACTGTAGTTAAACTTTTACCCTAGCTAACGAAAAAAATAAAGAAATACAACTCGAGTTTTGTAAAAGACATCAGCCTCATCGTTCCGACGACAACAACCCCCCAATTTACATCGTTCCCAAGCCTCCCACTCCGTTGGAGCGCGGTACGCGTGGAGTTGTGGGTATGTTAAGTTTGCAGAATGGTATAACATTCATTCATAAATTATGCCGCTCATTGTCTCACGTAGTTAAGTTAAGGGGAAGGATTGTGACCGAGGCAATGAGCGACTCGGTGAGACAGCACTATAGCTTTGTCACGTCGCTGACGGGGAGGCGGGAGGGTCGAAAATTCGATCAGGCTTAGCGGCTTGCGTATCTGTTTTGAAATGCTCCGAATCAGGGCAAGTGGATAACTCGAATGAGAAGACATTGCACGTGATAATTCCTTGTTTTATTGCACAATTAGAATTCATTAATAGATTTATTTAACTTACGCAATCCGGAATTTCGCGGCATAAACATGAATGAAAATACTTTGCGTATTTCAGCCTCGTCACCAAACCCCACGCTCTCTGATTTTCGCACTTCGCGAAGCAAACTTTTAGGCTTGGTAAAATACAACTTCGTTACTTTGTTGTTATGTATAGTTAAGCCGGTGAAAACATAAAATGGCATTAACTATCCTATTTCTTGTATTTTCTCCCCATCTTGAGCGAATTTCTCTGGAAAATTCCATCTGGATTCCATCAATATCCCCTCCATCTCTTGATCCATATTTCGCTACAGTGAATCCTCCCGAGAAATAGTGAACCACATCCAGTTTTACTTTCTTGTTTTCTGGAGAGGGTACTGCATGTAACCCTTCCAGATTCATGAAATGACCGAGACTCCTGTTGCCACAGATGAAATTTTTAAAACAATTATTGTCATCTCCACACCAATGTCTACCAAGACTTCTGATAGACGTTACATCTTTACTGTAGCTTTCACTGTCAAGGTGCTTGCTGTGAATAAGATAGCCCAGCTCCGTTCTTTGTTTCTGATCTGCGCTGCCGTGGATGTCTAATAGCAAACCACGGTCAGAAATAGCGGACCGAGCCTTGCAGATGAAATTGTTATAATCTTGAAAAACCTTGATTGCATCTGAGACATTGCAAGTTGCTTCATTAACCTCTCTGTTGGCATCTAGTTTGCTTCTTCGCAGCAGGTTGTACACAACGTGTGGTCGAAAACCTGCAATGATTAAAAATATGATGTGGACATTTCAGTATGATCAACACGAAGTGATCGGTATGAAAAGGCGGGAAAATTTGTGGCGCAATATCGCGCGGCGTTCACTCTTTGAGTTGCAGTCAGAGATAAACATTTGAGAAGCGAACAAAACAGAGTTTTCTTAAGCTTCTGAAATATTCCTCGCACAATGTCCTCTACAGTCGTCTATATTCCGAAATATTGTGACAAAGGAGAAAAGTTTACGGGAAGATTCAAAGTAGCAGCGTGGCTGAATGACATCATGTACGCCTTGTGTAAGTCAATTGAAACAAGTTTTTACTTGTTTACGGAGCTGTCACCATCGATCAACTTCAATGAAGTATAAAAGGACAAGACTCAAATGTGAGGTAAAAAACTTGACTGAATTGGTACGTAAGCTTAATTTTATGCCAAAAATCTATTTCCACTTTCTGAACGGAAATGAGTCGTTTTTGAATTATTGCTTGATTTTTTGCCGCTTTTTTCAGTCATGTAAGCTTACTAGAAAAATGTTTCGTATCAAACTCTAGTTAGTTGAGCTGAGTCAGTACATCGTGAAAATATTCGGTGGCTTTTTGTAGTTTTTGGGATGGCATTGCCGTGGTAGAAAGCGTACTAAATCTGTTGTTTTTAACCATTCCTTTCTTTTTTTTTCTTTTCGATAGAACTTTTGCCTGTCACAGAAAAATTTTACATCTGAGCCAAGAAAACCGTGTAACGCTCGTAGAAGGTCGAACTCAAGTAAAATGGAATTAAATTATAAGCTTGAGTTAAAAATGCATAACTGATCCGAATCTAAGTAAAACCCGATAGAACAACCTTATTCTGCTTATCTCTAAGTTAATTATTAAAAGACCTCGAGAAACGAAAATCAAATTCCTCACCTGTGATTTCTTTAATTCTATCTGCAATGTCTCGAGTAACTTTTACAGTGTGCAAGTCACTTAATTTCCGAGTCTTGCAGTCCGTACTAGTTGGTCCACAATTATGTGTCCAGATACATTTACCATCTTTTCCTTTACAGCCGTAATCGATTCTATCTGGCCACATTTTACCAGTACTCTGTCGTGATGGGTTGCGATTTCCACCATGAGGGGCGGTTAAGATGAGGCTCATGTTTCCAGGTTCGTACTTTATATATCGCCCAAAACCCCACTCCGTTACTCCAAAGGTCTCAGGTAGAAACACGATCAAG
This sequence comes from Orbicella franksi, assembly GCF_964199315.1. Classification (NCBI taxonomy): domain Eukaryota; kingdom Metazoa; phylum Cnidaria; class Anthozoa; order Scleractinia; family Merulinidae; genus Orbicella; species Orbicella franksi. Next base: position 4,623,433 of record NC_138158.1, on the reverse strand, counting down.
CCACAGAGCATTAAACTAGAGACAGACATGATCTGCACAACAAAAGAACTGACTTTGTAGTATTCTATTTTGTTTTAAATTACGAGACTGAGAAAATCACTTAATTGTGACTGGCTGAGAGCAGGCCAATTTGTCGTTGATTTTTAATTTGCAGTATAGTGAAAACTGATCAATACCGGGCGCGTTCGTAATTTTCAAAGTCATACAAAAAATCCCATGAAATCCTATGTAATCCTATGAAAGCTCGAGCAATTTCAAAGAATTTGCACAACTCGTGATATTTGAAACTGAATTCTTTCAAACATCACTCGTAATGTAACTAAGTACACTTGCATTCATACGATAACTCTGACGATAACCTATACGTATTTCAATAAGTCATAGCGGCACAACAAGGAACGGCACAACAAGTTGGTTGGCAATAACACAAATTTAGTTTTAGACGATCCACAAAGGGTTATAAAGTAGCTTTTAGAGCACACTGTCAAATAAGTGTTCTTCAGTGTCTCTGATGCCGTCGTATTCAGGAGACAGAATTGAACAAGTTAAATTTCTTTTATGGGTCTCAGGCTTGAAAGGAATTGTTTCACGGCCGAGTTTGGTCATCGATACTGGCTTTATATGAAACTTATCAGTGTTGTGAACAAATTATTTCTATGGGTCTTGTTGCTTCATTACAAACAAACACTTCTACCGGGCGTTATAATTAAAGGTGACAAACAAATGAATAAGATATTAACTTTGAAAACTGTTCAGCCTAACAAAAACCCATATTACATTCCGTTTTAATTATCTAAGTTAAATTTTTGTCAATCCGTACCTGCTTTGATACTTGATTTCTCTGCCTGCGTTTTCCTCAAACACAAATCCAAAATGACCGGTGATTGTTGCGTTTTCCAATTTCTCTGGCGCACAGTCAAACCTCTATTACAGGTGTAAGAGGAGCTCTATTAAGAGGTCATTATTCAAATTTCCGAAATTCGCTTCAAATCGTTTACTATATTTGACTTCCATTAAGCGGTCACCTTCTATTAAGAGGTCACTTCAAATTTCCGAAATTCACTTCAAATCGTTTACTATATGTTTGACTTCCATTAAACGGTCGCCCTCTATTAAGAGGTCACTATTCAAATTCCCGAAATTCGCTTCACATATTTACTGTTTATTTGACCTCCATTAAGCGTTCACCTCTATTAAGCGGACGCGGTCACCGTTTGGACTTTTCAATTGGCTAATTTTATTGTAATTCACCTCTGTTAAACGGTCACCTTTTTACATTTCTGTACATTAGGTGGTCAACCGGAGCACAATTTTATCTCTCGCTGGCGCTGAACAAAGTGAGTGACTTGCTTCACCAGATTAAGTTACACAACTCCAAAATAACAGACGACCCGGCATAACTGATTTTTTCACCTCGTGTTAAGTGAGATTCCAAAACTGTCTTGCAAAACAACATCATCATGTTGGCGAGTGCCGGGACTCCTTAGCCCCCGTTCACACTACTCTGGAAGAATTTGAAAACGGAGGTTTCACTCTGAAAAAGCATCAAACGTTTTCCGTCCACACTACGCCGGAGGAATTTAAAAACGCAACAATCACCGGTCAGTTTGAATTTGCGTTTGAAATCACATGATTATCGCAGCGTCATCGTTTTCAAAACGCTTTCTGTCCACACGAAAACGAACAGCCGGCGTTCTGAAATTCCTCCGGTTTGAAGAGCGTTTTCGAAAAGCTCCGTTTTCGTAACGGATTAGTGTGGTTGGTAGGCCTTACCGTATGAAGCAGTTACCTGGCTATTTCCTGAGAGGTTTGACTGTAGTGTGGACAGAAAACATTTGACGCGTTTTCGGAGTGAAACCTCCGTTTTCAAATATCTCCGGTGTAGTGTGGTCGACGAGGTCTTATATTGAAATGTTCCTTCGCTGTTTTAAGAAGTTATCGTTTTCATATTTCACTCAATTTGGTGGCCTTATTCTTATGACTCAAATTTGGCCAAAATCCGTGGCAAAGTTTTTTAATGCAATTTAGAATCGTAAAAAGGGTACAACGCTTTTCAGTTTTAAATACATGTTTCGACAATAACATCTGTTATCGTCAGTTCCAACTAGAGTGAATTTGAATGTACAAGTTAATATACAAGTTTTGCACAATAGGTGTTACCTGGAATAACTTACATAACACGAATAAAAGCGCTGAACTTTTTTAATGCTCGTAATTCATAGCAGCCTGCTGCTTACAAGACAAGTTAGAATGTATTTTGACCGCTGCGAAGTTATTTATCCATTGGAATAATTTGCAGAAAAACCCCGGTTTTCGGATACTCGCTTCATACGGACAATTGATATTAAGAGTGTCGCTAAAAAGCAAGCTGGTAGTCGGAGCAAAAAGTACCTGAATACTTGCCAAGTTGTCATACAAACAATTTTATAACTTTTATAATCTTTCCTCTTTCATTATAACTCTCCCCTCTGGGAAAATAAATCAGACTGAAACTTGCATGTACAGTCCTGTAATTGCTTTCCAGTTTTCAATTTGTAGACCATTTACTTGTTAGAATTACCAAGCATATCTCTTTTGGAAGAACACAAGGATTTACGTGGGGACTCTCGTTGCTTTTAGATTAGTGTCTGCAAGCGCTAAGGTGAAGTGTCAACTATCAGCGCAGTATTACTATAACTAGGGTATCTAAAAGATAGTAATGCTACGGCACATTCTGTTGATAGTGACATATTTAACGCAGTTCCAAGACTTACATTAGCCTTTATTTCTTAAAGTAGTGTCAAATCGTGGTGTGTAACTTAAGATCTGTCCTTGTATGCATCAACTTCATGCATTATGATGTATTGATAGCGAGGTGTGACAAGGGATCGAGATTAAAAACCACATAGTGATCTGAACTACGTTTGGACATAAAACGATACACATCAACTTCCCCTTTACCAGATCGCGAAAATCGAAAGATGTGGAAATTGTTGGAGCAGAAATCTACCTTATAAATTTTGTACCGGTACGCATTAAATATCTCTAGAATGTTGATAGACTGTGTCGAGGACGTGTCCATTGGGATGGGTGAAAATGCTCAAGCTTTAGCTTAAATTCATGTTTGGATGAAAAGGATTAGATCGCAGCATATATGAAATTAGCGTGTTCTACGGTTTTTGCTTGTTTTAATCATTCTACAAGCTTTAGTAACGACGATTTCTCTTCGTTTAAGAATTCGACCAAGGAGGCGAGACTGCTAAGAAATGAGATCGACTAAGTTTAAGATTAAGATGTCACAATTAATCGTCCAGATTTACAAACTTTCACATACTGCATTAGGAACAAAAGCTGAGTGAAGAGTTGTAAAAGTCAAGCACGATGTCCTTCACATCGCTTTACCGGAAAATCAGAGAAAACTTTCTCACTGGAATCCATGTGAAAAAGGACGGCGGCTCGACGGTGTGACATCCTTATATTATTCGTGGCGTAATGCACTCTGGTAAAAATTGGCGCAGTGCACTCTGGTTAAATGCAATGCATTCTGGTAAAAAGTGATGAATTCAAGAATTCGTAACCCCTTCTATGCATTCTTCTTAAATCCTGATTATGTTGCTGCTCGCTCGCTCTGCTCGCTCCGCAGCAACAAACCTTAGCCCGACCTAGCCCTAAACTCGGACGTTAACCTTAAACAACCCCACACTTTAGTTACCTGCCTCTCTCGTCAGTTAACCCTCATTAAACTGAAATCTGCGCTTCGTCCGGACCACCCATGGTCACCAAAGCCAACCAAAGGATTCTTTGGCCCAAGATTGCCGGATTTTCAATAACTGTAAACTGCAGAAGAATTCCCCGTTCTCCAGGACGGTCTCGCGTTCCTTAAATCCACATTGCAGTAATTGCTGTGGTTAAAAATGCAAAGTGCACCTGATAAAAGTGTCACCGGATGCCACAGACACTTGATCTTGTAATGGGTAAGTTTAAAAAACGCCCTCTTTTTTCCGCGCAGAAACCTCCCGCATCCCATTTTGCCCTTTCGTTTCGTTTTGAACACTTTTTCATGGCAGGAAAGGACCAGAAATAATCACAAAGTAATTTAAAGGAGCCGCTTTGCTATTGGAATGTTTGCCCTTCATCCTACATTTTTGAGTACCTGATTGATTGAATTGAAATTAATCGTTTCTGATCAAGACAAGCATAGTAAAATAATATAACTGAGCGAAACATCGTCGTGGGGACACCCTTATCCTTTGATCAAAGTGATAAATACTGTTTTTGATTCTGATCAAAGTCAACGCGTCTTTGACGCTTTTATCCAAGGTATCAAAAGGCAAAGGCGATGCTACATGTAAACAAATTCAACCAATATCAAAGCCACCTGTTCCACTGTCAGTGTTATCGTTTACCCAGGCAAATGTTTGTCAAAGGCAACTGAATTAATTTAATTTTGATTAATTTAATTGGATTAACGGTACCAAAGCGAGCGGTTTCCTCTCGTTAACGGCCTCGCTGTCCAAAGAGGAGTGCCACAACTCCAAGGAAAACTTATTGTGGTAGCTGGTCACCAGTGTGTTTAACACAAAAGAGTGAAAAAGCACTATGGGTGAGAGTCAACTGAATGTGGTATACGGGTGTCTGTAACGGTTAACCCTTACAGTTATTGAGAGCTACTGTGAACCACTGTCGAGTCAATGATATTTAGAACTGGAGCGCTATTTAGGCTAAACATTCCATCATTTCGCTGGTCACACCTCGTTCAAGGATCCGGGCGTCTCTCTCTTATTTATTGATAAGTTTCAACTGAATTAAGTCACTATGATTTAAGCAAGGACTGGTTTCTTGTTCCTTTTCTCAAAACAGGTAACAAGACGGGGAGAATTACTTCTCTGGAGGATATGCATTGGAGAAATGCGGATCAAGAGACAGAGAAGATTTTGAATGACATCGAGATGGAATTTGCTGACATAATTCACAAACGGGAGAGATTGAATAACAAAAACGCGTAGCAGGGACCGCTGTAAGGCCCGTCCACGCTACGCCGGAGACATTAAAAACACAACAATCATCGATCATTTTTGAGAAGTGTTTGAGGAAAATCAATTAATTATAGCGACGTCATCGATTTTGGAGGGGGGTGAATACGGCTATCCAAATCCGTCGATCCGCCAATATTTTTGATCAAATCCCAAACCACAATCACATCCGGAAACAGAAGTATAAAAGTTCAAAAGTAAACTAGTAAATGTGAATGCCATTGTAAATTTCGCACAAATAGTAAAGAAAGCAGCATACTTGATGGCTATAACATAGTACAATTCCAATAACAGTCTCACACCCGAGTTTAAGGCTGAAGAAAGATCTATGATCCAAATTTCGTTTAGGACCCAAGATCCGAACATCCAGACAGGAACAATCCGGAATCCGCGCCATAATTTACAGCTAATCCACGATCCACTGTGTTTTCAAAATCCGCGAATTTGCTCGATTTACCGCAAAAATCCATAATCCGTGCGCTTTTTAAGGCCAGAACCGTCCATCCGAGAACCTATTCACCCCCCTCATTTCGTAAAGCCCCGTTCACAACATCTTTTCTGTTCACGCTAAAACGCAAAGCCGGCGTTTACAATTTCTCCGGTTTTAAGAGCGTTCTCGGAAAGCTCTGTTTTCGTGACGGACTAGTGTGGACAGCAGGCCTAACCTTAGAAATGAAGCTGCCTCTTCGAATTTCGCCGGCGTAGTGTGGGCGGGGCCTAAGGTTCTTTGAGCAGCACAATTAATGTGCGTTCTTTTGATTTGACAACCACAAGTAACGGAACACACAAATTTAGCTGTGACGACGGAATACTTTTTGTACTAAAAAATGTTTAGTCTTCCCAGTGATGTAACGGTTAACCACTTTTTCAATTAAATGGGCAATGAAAAAGTGGTTAACCGTTACATCACTGGGACCCATAGCAATCATTGTCCCCGGGGCTACCCCCTTACCACCTCGCCCACGTTTTACTTTAAGCTGCCGTACATAGGCCATTTTTCTGTCATCACTCAGAAGAAGATTCGACACTTAATCAAGCGCTATTGTAATGATTTAGACATCAAATTAGTTTTTTCTTCCTTTAAGATAGGTAACCTTTTTGGTGTGAAAGACCCTATCCCCGGCGGGCTTCGTTCACGTGTGGTTTATAAGTTTACATGTGCGGGCTGTAATGCCTGTTATGTCGGCGAAACCTCCCGACATTTTTCCACACGCGTACGTGAGCACTTAGCCGTTGATAGGGCCTCTCACATCTTCAAACATCTTCAGAATTCTGAACGTTGTCGCTCATTGTGTTCAATAGACTGCTTTCATATTTTAGATCACGCCACTACTAGCTTTCAACTCAAGATAAAGGAGGTTATCCATATTCAAAAAGAACTACCTTGCCTCAATCAGCAATTACACCATGTAAATCTAAAATTATCCTTTTAATTTACACCTTTTCACGTTCTGTTGTTACTATTTGTCTTAATTAGCATTTTTGCCTACTTATTATTCAACTTGCTTTGTAATCATTCATTCAACTGAAGATGACAGAAGTTCTGTCGAAACTTGTCTTTTAAACTTAAAAAAGAGGTCGTTTTCCTTAAAAAAGAAATAAAGTGCTTTATAAACATCAACCTGGAGAAATCTGAACCCCTTTCTCTTTCACAATAAAACAAAACAGGTGTGAAGGGAACACAACCAAATGACCTGTATCCAGGAGCTAAAGTCTCGTCCTGGAGACGAGGTTGGATTCCCATTTCACTCCCCAACCCCTGCTCTCCTCCTATCCCTGACACAAATCATCCACACACAAAATTCAGAAAACTTCAGATAGACTGTAATTGTCATACAAATACCAGTTCGCTATCACCGTCACCGCGAACTAATACCATTAATTTACAATACAAAGATAAAATACATCTAACTATATCTACCATTAATTTCTTTTAAAAATACTATCTTATACATATCTCGACGTGTGAAAATAAATAGGTCAGGAGCAGCTTCTTTGTGGTATTAGGTATGACTTGGAACACCCAAAATTTTGTTACAGTTTTAAAAAGTTCTCAGTCGATTGGCATAACCAGTTTTGTCCACTGGGCTAATTCCACTTCCATTCTGGAAGTATGATTTCACGTCACCGGAATGCAGAATCTGGAAAAGTAAATTAAAGGCATGTATAAGTATATTTGTATAGATCCTGACATTCAGAATTAGATGGACTTTTAAATGCAGTAGAGAAACAAGAACAAACTCTCCACTTATAATGCAAAGGAAAAATCTCATAAATCTTCTTCATAAAAAGTTGCTACCTGATTAATGTAAAACTCTGGACATGAACTGCTGGCCCCAGTTGTTCAAAAGGTGGATAACACTATCCACTGGATAAATCACTATCCAGTGGATAACGTGGTTTGTTTTGTCAACACTTATCCACTGGATGGTATTATCCACCTTTAGAACAACTGGCACCTGGCATTTTGCAAGACCCACAGGCAAATAGGAAAACCCAAAAATAAAAAAAATAAAAAAACACATTCTAGTTTCTTACCACCCACCTGACTTCTCCTGTTAAAAATTTGGGAAACTTTATTTCTTTAATCAACTAGATAAGGTGCTAACCATGCTAAACCATCTTCTGTTCGACCTATTAAAAGGAAAACAAAACATTTGATAGTCAAAAATTATTGGGTGGGTATTACTTCCAACAATTTTCTTTCAACATTTGATCAAGTTGTCAGATTTGGATCTGTTATCATTTTGCATATCAAACTCAGATCATCTGTATTAAAGGAATCCACAGCAGACTGTCGATCAATACCGTCGATCGACCCTTGATCAATCGGCACCTGATCAACATCCAATCAACATCTCGACTGACACTTGACCAACATTCAATTGACATCTCGATTGACACTTGATTGACACTCGATCAACAGTCAGTCGCTAGTCGGCCGAGTGTCAATTGAGTGCCAATTGAGGTGTACATGGAGTGTTGATCAAGTATTAATCAAGTGTCAGTCAAAGGCTGCTCAAGGGTATCAATCAAGAGTATCAATCGACACCTGACCCCTGATGCCTTTAGTACACATGATCTTCATTCTCTTCATCTGAAGCATGGTTGCAGGTTATCCTGATAAATTTATCAATTGAGGTTGCTAAACCTAAATTTATATAAAATGCAAATTACTAGAGCAAATTTGACAAATGCATGGCAAAAGAGTGGAAACATGAATGAAGGATAATTTAATACCTTTAGCCTTTACATAGGACCAACAAAAGGGAAGAAAACTCAGGATGACTGAGGAAGTTTGTGTATGGAGACCTAACGTGCCCTCCACTGTCTCTTCACTTTACAAAGGGCTAAGGTTTCAGACATGAACTCAGACACCTTTATCTTGAAGTTAATACTAATGGATGCAGTGCTTCATTTGCCCACCATGACAATTTCTTTAGAACTTATAAGTTGAAAACTTTTGAATTAAAACCAAAATTCAGGCCATCATGAACATTATTCAGGCTAAGCAGGACTTGCAAGTTCTGCAGTCTGCATTTGTCGCAGACCCCTCTAAACTACATCGTTGAAAGGGGGTGGAAATATTGACAGAAGTCTCTTACCTCTAGGATGGTATTCACAGCCTATCCATCCCTTGTATCCTAATTTTGCAATTTGATGGAATATGTAAGGGTAGTTGATTTCACCATCTGCATCAGGTTCATTCCGTGATGGTACTTGGCTTATTTGAATATGTCCTGGAAAGATACACTAGTTTAATAGTAAAAAAAAAAAAAAAAATGAAATAAACTGTAAAATATTTGCACTATACTATTAAATTCCCTTTGACATAAAACTAAAGAAAATACTAAATAATAAATATTAAATAATGACAGCTTTTTTATTTTCATTCCAAAGTAATTTAATTACCACCTCAAAATTATTTTTTCCAGCATTTTGTTTGTTGTTGTTATTGCAGCTGTAATTTTCTCTTTTTGGATGAGTTTTTAATTTCATCTTTAGTTAGTGTTTTTTGTTGTTGTTGTCTTGAAACTGTAGTAAATAATTACCTCTCTGCATGAAAAAAAAAAGTAAATTCAAAATAAAAAAAACAAAAACAAAAACAAAGCAAAAGAAAATTGATGGCTTTTATACCAACATAAGGCATGGAGTCAATCAGAGTTTGTGTCAAATTGCCAGCTGTTCGTTGATGATGATATAAGTCCTGCCAAAGAAGATCAGGAGTGAACAAATCACAAAATTATTTCAATGGTATCTGAAGTGCCATAGAACAATGGTTGGGAAGTGTTCAAGCCCATCTTCAAACATTAATTGATTGCATAAATCATCATGTATGTCCAACAAGCATTGCAAATGAGAAACTTAACTTGCAGCTGGTCTTTTCTCTTAAGGTCTGATGAGAGTTTATTCCAACAAATACGACCAAAAAATAGGTGGTATGGACAAGAAGCTGAAGGGGTTGGGGTGTGGCGGTGCTCATCTCAAAACACCTAGCCCTTCTCCGAGCTTGCCTGATTTATGAGACAGTGAAAAATAAACTGCAAGAGTCAACGGTAACCCTCAATTATATATTATTCTCTCAACTGAGTTTTTGCAGTGACAATTTTCTTGAAATAAATACTTAGCTGGGGACTCCCGTTTAATATTTAGAACCAATTTTATTAGGCAGAATGATTTCCGATCACTTACCAGTTGGAGTTTCATGTTACTGTGACCCACTTTCTTGATTAAATCAATTGCTATTGGAGGAGGATTGATAAAAATCTCAGTTTTTCATGAACATTTAACACAAATTAAATTCATGAACATAAATTAAAACAACTCACAACCAGAATTAATAACATATACCAAATACATACAATGACAACAATGCACAAAGCAAAATAAATAAATACCTTGCTGTGTGTGAGTCAAAAAATATCCTGGAATTGAACTGATTGGCTCTACTAAAAGAGTGATCCCACACTGGAATAGTGATAAAACATAACTCAATTTTAATAAGTGCAATAAAGACTAAAAATCAAAAGAAACCAGCAAATGTAGGAGTTGTGTAGGCATGTCAAACCCCTTTTATATGCAAACTGTACACTATATCAGACCATGCAACATTGCCAAAATTAATATCCTATTTCAGAACCAAAGTGGCTTAAAAACCATACCCTTTAGGGCTGAACATGCCTATATAGCCCGTATAGGGAGTAATCCCCACCCCGGCTAGTCACACAATATTTATTTCACTTAATATCAGGGTTAACCATTCATCAGTCAGAACAACAAAAATTGAATACAAGATAAACCCAGGCTACAAGAATCATTGTCTCACCTCTTGAAGTCTTTGAGCAGCATATCTCATATTCCTAATGTATGTCTCCTCCCACAAAGCCGCTAACTTGTTATCTGTTTTATCCACATTTCCAGGGTAGACACCAGCTAACACATGTAATCTGAAGGAAAGGAAGCACACAACTGCAAAAAATACATGCATAATATTATCAAGCACAACAGAATGCATTCCAGATGACAGGTTAGTTTCGAGATCGTCGGTCTCAAATTCTTCCCCCTGCTCTACTATGTGATAATTTCTTATTCTAATTTCTATGATATTTAAATTACCTCGCACACTTAACAGCTTCAGCATATTTAATAGACAGTTCTAAACATTGCTTAAATTCTTCTTCTCTACCAGGGACTGCACCAAGTCCTTTGGAATTTCCTAAGAGAGAAAACACTTACTGTTAATTCCTTACTTACATTATTTTCCATGCGTGATCAATATAAAAAAACTCTTTCCATGGGTGGAATTTAATAAACTTTAAGACAATCACAAAATTATTTGCATCACTAAATGCTTGCTTTAATTTTTTGTTGTAAAATATCAATCCAAAACTGTTTTGTCTTGTGTACTATCTAATATACAGTCAAATTACATTACATTTGAAATGAATTTGTTATTATCCTAACAAACCCCAGAAAATTGGCACTTATTGTATACCTACCATCAAAAGCGTTCATGTGTGCTTGTTCTATCTGTACATTTTCTCTAGTGTTGTATAATTCGTTGATAGGGATATCCAGTGGAAAGCCTGATTCTACACCCTTGAAACCTGAAACCAAACTGGTAGTTTGAGTTTAATGAATGTGAAGGAATATAATAAAATAAATTTAAATAAAGGAATGAAAACTACATAAATGAACATAGGAAAATCAAAGTAACTGATTAATCAAAATGAATAAGGCAAAAAATATGTAAATGAATGAATGAATGAATGAATGAATGAATGAATGAATGAATGAATGAATGAATGGAGTGAGTGAGTGAGTGAGTGAGTGAGTGAGTGAGTGAGTGAGTGAGTGAGTGAGTGAGTCAGTGAGTGAGTGAGTGAGTGAGTGAGTGAGTGAGTGAGTGGGTGGGTGGGTGAATGAATGAATGAATGGATAGAAAATTAAATAAATTGAACAAAAATGAAGGAAAATGAAAGAACCAGTAAATGGCTAGCTCTTAAATAAAACATAGGCACGCAAGGCGTGCAAGAGTTATTTTTTTGTGAACTATGAGTCTAGGAGATAGGAGCATTAATGGAACTGTTTACAGTAATGATTTGGTTGATTTCACAAGTTTTTTTGGTTGCAATGTACAGCAAGAAAGAAACTGGGAATTTATGATGTACATACGATGTTACATCGGTAATGGTAAGATAACTAAATAGTAAGCCATAAAATGTTTGACTGAACAAACTACAGTAATCTGACACGTTTCCAGATTAATGTAGATACCATCTTATTTTCTAACAGGCAATTTTATTCGTTCTTTGATACAACCCACACTGTGATTGGTCTGACACGCGCACATGCATAACTCCCTCACTCACCGATCACGTAGCCCTTCCCCCGGAGGGGGGGACTCCCTTATATGGGCTATATAGGTCTGTGCGGCCCCAAAGGGTATGGTTTTTCAGCCGTTTTTGGTCATAAATAGGGTATCGATTTTAGCTGATTTTGGTCATTTTGGTCATAAATAGGGTACGGTTTTTGCACTCTAGCCTTGATATGGGTATGCTTTAAGAAGAAGCCACTTTTTCATCATTATCGAAAAGAAAAGCAACAAAAGCCCTTCACAAATTTATATGTTTACGGTAATTTAACATTGGTTTGAACTAGGGAGCTAATTATAACGCAGGTCTGAAACAGGGTTTTGATTTGAGGGTCAAGTCGTAAATAGGGTTTCAAGTTTTTGGTTAGGTCATAAATACGGTAAGGAATATCGCAGATTTTGGTCATAAATAGGGTAAGGGTTTTAGGAAGCAGGCCGCACACCCCCAACCAATTTTTCTGGGAGTACCTCCTCAGGAGCCCTTCCAGCCCCCAAGAGGAATTTTTGCTAAAAAATATTCAAGTTAAGAAAACTTTTCGCATTTTATATGAGTCGTAAGTTTACCCTTTTTACACAACAAAACACAACAACACTACTTCACCGAAAATTGAAAGAAAGAGAAAAAAACCTCTCTGACATGTTGAAAGTCTGATTTACTAAATTGCACTTTAACTTGGTGCCACACAGTCTTCAAAGAACATTTGAACAGTTTTCATACTTTTTACCAGGAGCCATGTTTTTACCTTTAAAAATATCGGACTGAAAAGAATGTCATAAAATGCCCATCAAATAAAAATATTAAACTGCTACTGCAGAGACGTAAAAACACTCTAGAAATGAAAGCTTCTTTTTTGTTTAATATCGTGGGAACTATAGCCGATAACTTGTAAGCTCTAATTGAATTTACTCCCATATGAAAAACAAAAGTGTTGAGTTACCATTTGTGACTAAAAATAGCAAACATCTCCTGGGAACAAGTGGTGACGATTCGTCAGCTCTAATTGAATTTACTACCTTGTGAAAAACAAGAGTGTCAAATTACCCATTGTAACTAAAAAATAAAAATATCTCGTTATATTTGCATTCAATAAGAACAAAACAATCGTTACCTGCACTTAGTATTGTAAACGTTAGAACTGCTTCAAATCTAAATAGTCTCGTCTCCTCTAAAACATGTCCTAAGAACTAGAACCGACGATTCGTGACCTCTAATTGAATTAACTCCTTGTGAAAAACAAAAGTATCAAGTTACCCTTTGTAATTAAAAATAAAAATATCTCGTGCCATTTGCCTACTACTCATGAACTGTTTCAAAACTCAAGACTCATCTTGTTCATAACTAGCCACCATTACACTGAAAATTGTGCACTCTAAAACAACCCAATGTACGTATGTAACTGTCACACTCCCCTCCAAACCGGACTAAAAATCACAAACCGGCAACATACACGTCACTCTTTATTTTTCAATTACCAAAGTCCTTGTGTTTATACATACCTTGTGTTTCTCACGTACCATTTACCTTTACAACAAGAAATTTGATTGGTTGTTCATAGTAGATCCAATCTGATTGGTGTGACATACATACATCTCTCACTCACTCACTCACTCACTCACTCACTCACTCACTCACTCACTCACTCACTCACTCACTCACTCACTCACTCACTCACTCACTCACTCACTCACTCACTCACTCACTCACTCACTCACTCACTCACTCACTCACTCACTCACTCACTCACTCACTCACTCACTCACTCACTCACTCACTCACTCACTCACTCACTCACTCACTCACTCACTCACTCACTCACTCACTCACTCACTCACTCACTCACTCACTCACTCACTCACTCACTCACTCACTCACTCACTCACTCACTCACTCACTCACTCACTCACTCACTCACTCACTCACTCACTCACTCACTCACTCACTCACTCACTCACTCACTCACTCACTCACTCACTCACTCACTCACTCACTCACTCACTCACTCACTCACTCACTCACTCACTCACTCACTCACTCACTCACTCACTCACTCACTCACTCACTCACTCACTCACTCACTCACTCACTCACTCACTCACTCACTCACTCACTCACTCACTCACTCACTCACTCACTCACTCACTCACTCACTCACTCACTCACTCACTCACTCACTCACTCACTCACTCACTCACTCACTCACCCATTGACCCGTCCATAACATACCCGACGCGCCGACTAAGAGGTATTTTTTACAAAAAAATAACTCAAAAAATAGAAAGGAATAAAAATGATGGAATGGAATGAAAAATGGACGAAAAATATTGTGCCAATTACAATTAAAGGAAAATGTGGATAGCTCGAAGACAAAGGGGAACTTTTACAATGTACGTTTCCCATTTCCATTGTTTTACTAAGCTCTTATTTTAAAGTTCTCTGAACACTTATGGAAAGGCACAAGCATCAACACGATAAATTAGACTGCGATATTATTCGAAAATACGTACACAGCAAAGTTCAGTACCTGCATTTTTCGCCGCTTGATATCTATCAAGGAAGTTATCGTGTTCTAAAAAACAAAAGGACAAATTCGCCGCAAATTTTAGGGCCATCTTTTCTTCTCGTGTTGATAATTCTTTAACCGGGGGTAGAGAGACGGGCTCATTTGAGCCATAAAAGCGAGGTAGCAGACGTCATTCGCCACCATATTTGGTAAAATTTACCCCAACAAAGCCCATGGTAACGCAAAGCTAATGACGAAGGTCATGCATTCTAACGTTGTTTAGAAGTCAATTCTTCGCGGAAAAATTCCATAAGGGCCTCGTAAAATCTTCCAAAATGGCTCTTTTGAACAGAAGGCTTAAAGACAAGGATGTCGACCATCTCCCATTGATCGAGAAACCCGAAAAAGTTGTCGTAGATCTCGATGAAGAAGACGACGAAAACGAAGAAGTTTTTGCCCACCATGGAATCACATTGTGGGTGTCGGATGCCGTGATCATGATCATCCAACATGTGCAGATTTTTGCGCTGATTTTGGCGATGGGCGAACGCTGGGGTTATCCAAGACAGTTTGTGCGATATGCTTCGTTTACATTTATTTTCAACCTGGACATTTGGGAGTTTGTGAAAGTTTATTCCGGAGCTTACACGGGACCGCCAAACCTTGACACTTTTATTCCTTCAGAGAACATCGGTGTCAATTACGGATACTATTTGATAGGATGGACCATTGGTATTGCTGTTGTTGGTTGTGGATTTTTAATAACTTACGCTGTTTTCCTCTATCGAAAACCGTTGTATTTGCTGCTTCACATTGCCAGAATGAAACGCATTTTCAGTGTTTTTATCCAGCTGGTGAGCTTGCCCGTCGGTACTGCATACGCTCGTGTGTTCCACTGCCGAAGTGATGGAGTATGGAACGTGGAAAACAGCGTTCAGTGCTACACTCTGGACAGCTTGGAGCACTGTTTGTTTGTTAGTTTCGCCATATTAGTGGCGATCCTTCTGTTTTTGGCGTACCCAATAAACATGATCAGGAAAATACGAGGTCAAGTTATCTGCTACAGTGAAGAGAAACACGAAGGATACCTGCAACTGAAAGAGGCTGAATACAATCAAGGACTTGACATTTTGTGGGCAGTCGGACAGTTCCATCTCTTTTCATCTTTCCGCCGACTTTGGATCTATTACAGGCCTATTATGCTGATGCTTAAGTTTTGCTTGGTGGCCTATTTTGCAACTTTTCTGCTTTTCACCGAGAACAACCCAGAGAGACTTACAATGGGAGAGAAACTGCTCATAAACATTCCAATTTTTATGTTCTTTTTCCTGGTGTTGTTTGGTTTGTTTTCTTCGGGACTGGCTCGGCCGCCTCTCAGTGCATTCAGGGCTTTTACACGGTGGTGTTGCTGGAAGGGGATATCCCGACTGTTGCATGTTCTTTTCAACATTACTCCAACGTGGGTAGTGGCCAAGTTCTTTTTAGTTTTACTGGCTGTTGGTGTGTTTGCCATTGATCATTTGGGTGGAGGAATGGGAGCACTGTTGTCTATGTTGAGTCTTATAATGGTCCGAAGTCTCCCATTCCGTGTGTCGTCATTCAACTTCATGATCTTGTTTTGCTTGGCTGTCAATATAAGTAATGCTTATGTGGGTTGCATGGTTGAGATGTTCAACAACAGTGAAACAGTGAATGCCTTCTTTGCGCCACCCATTCCACTCACCATTCTAACATGGGTGAACATATCTTGGGCATGTGTTATATTCCTGTGGATGGTCTATCTGCTGCTGCGATACATGCATGTCATTCTTCCAAAGAAGCCCCTTTGGCCAATGCTGAGTACTGATGGAAAAAGCAACATAAGTGAAGAAACAAAGAAGTACATGCGAGCTGTGCTGAAGGGACGTCACACTTTGGAGAAAGCACTTTCAAGTACACCTATCTTCGCACCAGTTCATGAATTGGAAAGGCAGATTCACATCATCAACGCATATTGCCGAGAAGCAGAATATCTCGATGACCCAACTTTTGATTCATTATGGGACCTTCTTGATGAACTCATTGAAGCCCACAGAACCTTGGCACCTCAGTCGCTGTTTTCACAATCTGTAAAGAAGACAATCCGTGAGACAGCCAAGGAGTTCATGACCATGATGCCACAGATGAGAAAGAGGCTTGATCAGCGAGAATATGACTTCATTCTGATGGATCCAATGAAGAAACGCATGCTTTTGAAAATGTATGTGTTGGGAACATTTGTGAATGGGCGTATGGATAAAGTCAAACAGGATGTGGAACAGAAAGTTTACAAAGCACTAAAGGAGGCCGAAAATCAGAAAACTCCATCTAGTCTGTATGGCAGCACCACTGCGTTTGAATGGGATAGTATGATAGACATGGCAGGTCCTTATACAACATTTGACACAATGAGAACCACGTCAAGTACGGGGAGCCGACCAGGAACTGGAGTCTCTGTTGGTTCACGGCCAGATAGTGTTGAGAAGTTACTGGATGCAGTTGAAGACTGGGAAGAAGGACAAGAAGCAGCCAGTAGTAAAAAGAAAGTTTCTGTTGCATCGATGCCATTAATTGAGGAACATCCTTCATCTCCGTCAGGTAAGCTACAGCTATACCTGTGCATTGTTGCTTAGTTAAATGAACCTCGACCTACCCTGTGATTGCATGACTGAGGGTATGGTTGCTCAATTTAGTACTATGTACTCTCCTTGATAAGATAGTTACTATCGCAGTGCCTCCCTCCATGCAGGGGCATAAAATGGGTACCTGCAAATTTGGGTCATCTCTGTAACAAAAATGTCAATTTTTGGTAAAACACAAGGGCAACCATCCTTAAAGGCCCTGTAGTAGGAGGAGATTTTTTTCCAACATGTCTTCCAACAGTCACTGAAATAAACATCTCACAATCCAGCAAGAATTGCACAAATTTTTTGGAGTTAAGTACTACTATTCATGAGGATTGTAGCTACTTGTACAACAATTTTTGTTTATGTGTTGCAGAAAAAAACATGAGAGGGGTGTTACACAGAGCATTGTGCAGCTTGTCTGATCTGGCAACAGTGCAACTAAATTTCAGGACAAGTTGAACAGTTCATTGCTTAGTGTCAGTTAACAGCACTGCTAGATCCATAGTGGTGTGCGCCAGTCACAAGACTGCTGCAGTTCCTGTTTTAAGTAACATAAAATATATTTCCTTGGGTTGCAGGATCTACAGGCTCGTCAGCTTCCATTCCCGGTCAAATAAATTATGACGATGATCAGAGGCGACCTAGAAGTGCTGGACGCTCATCACTGCTTAACCAGCGAGTAAGAGATGGATCAACCAGCTCAACAGCATTAATTGGGGACAGTTCTGCCACAGAACAGCCCAGTACGTCAGGGTCACAGTCATCACTAAGAAGTACTGATGATCGGAAGCCACTATTATAGCATGAAAAAAATACTTGTAATGTAAATATGTAAGGATAAACTAAAGCCAAGGACATCCATACATGGTAGAAATGCAGTTTATGAGCCAGCCATCAGTATGTAGATACTAATATTTTCTGTATAAAGTATGCAAATAGTAACATAATGTAAAAAGACAAAATCATTTTTGAGTTGTCTGTGTTAAGAACCATTTGGATGAAAACAAGTTTCATCCAGTGAAAGCATAGTTAATTGAGGGGAATGGTTATAATTTTGAAACTTGACAAAGTTCTTTGTTGTATGTGTTTGATGTCTCTTTTGGCCTTGGCCATGCACAAAACAAAGGAGTTGTTTAGTACTGACCGGGAAACTAACCAATAAAACTGTTTTGATTACGTAACTCATGCATAGTGTATGAATGCAAAACAAAAGATTTTGCACTGTCGTAGACCTTCCAACATAAATCTTGGTATCTTTGTTTGTTCCTTTGATGTTTTCCAGGCTTCATAACCATTCCCCATAACTATGGTGAAAGTGAACCCAAGAGATAAATTCTACTTGCATATGAAAGCTTTTGCATCTGAAACAGTCTGTGTTAACAAATTTTGAAAAGCCGTTTTGATAACTGAGCCCACATTCAAATTGTTGTAGCATTGTAATGAGAATTTACTTGAATGTATTGAACATTGATGATGAAAATTGAGAGACTTTTTGTATTGCTTATTTAGGTGGCCAGAGAAATCCATTTGTAAATTATGTATTTTTGATGCTTGACAAGTTTTACCATACTTTATTTAAGTATTTCATTATTTATGAATTCAATATTTTTCTAAAGCGTTAGGTAGCTGGAAGTTGATTGAAAGCCAGTGGTTCCATAATTTTTGAAAGTTTTGGACTATTATTTTTATTGGAGCATAAAATCTTCTTTTCATGAATCTTCCATGGTTAGATAACTTGTGAACAACCTCCCTAGTTTAGTACAGGGTGAAAAAAGGAACTGCACTACCCCATACCCTATTGTGGAACCTGTCTCCAGGCTAAGGGTTGGATATCCAGGTTACTGAGGTTTTTGTTGTTCTCTCATTTAAAAGTCTACATACGAGCGAAGTAGCCCATCAGGCAGGAGCTTATCCTGGTTTCCGTAGCATAAAGTGACTAGGAGTATTTCTACTCCCCCCAGATGGGATGCTAGTCCATTGCAGGGTTATCTTAGCATTAAGTTCACCGGTACCAATTTATACACCTGGGTGGAGGGAGGCACTATGAGAGTAAAGTGTCATGCCCAAGAACACAGCAGTGTCCCTGGCCAGCAGCTGGATCCAGAAATGAGGGCACTAA
Organism: Orbicella franksi; assembly: GCF_964199315.1. Taxonomy (NCBI): domain Eukaryota; kingdom Metazoa; phylum Cnidaria; class Anthozoa; order Scleractinia; family Merulinidae; genus Orbicella; species Orbicella franksi. The sequence continues at coordinate 4,604,282 of NC_138158.1, read as the reverse complement.
CAATGAGGCCACTGTGCATGAGGCCTCTGTCCTCTCATCTACTGATGCCAAAAAGCCTGTGCAGCAGTTGGCAGTTGTAGCTCAGTGATTGCTACTGTTTTGCTGGTCAAATTTGATTAAGAGAAGAGAAGAGAAACCCTTGGGATCAGGGAAGATGCAGACACACCATAAAGTAGCATAATTCTAGGATTTACCTGTAATAAAAGATGTTAACAACCCCAGTTACTGCAAAAGTGCTTTTTTCATAAATTTTATAGGTTATTTTTGTACAAAAGTATAGTACACCGGTAATAAATTAAAGTAGATTCGCTTTGTATTTTTGTGGATGTGCATTGCTTGACATGGAATGCTCCAGCAAAATCTGTCAGCTTTCAAGTCCCCAACATTTAGGGAACATACACCTGCTAAGCTACTTGGATGAAATATCAGTAACAGGGGGACATACTGGTAACAAATAGTGACAAGCGAAATTGTTTTGCCAATTTTCTTTTAATTTCTGACAGCAGGCATAAAAATTAACATTTTTTTAAAATTCATGTGACACAATTTTCAGATTGGTGAGGGTCTCCTCTAGGAGGGGGGAACTCCAATTTAAAAGGGATGGGGGGAATTTTGAAAAGAACCCTTAAGAGGACGTAAGAGGTACCAAGATACTGTTTTGTGGGAGTGGCTTGAAAGTTTAGTTTCACCCCTCAGAGGTGCCAATTCTAAAACAGCGCATTATCTTCTGAAATATTTCTTCGGCTCAATACCCTGAAAGGTTCAGCAAAAGCTCTCGGTGGGGACCTTTTGAGGCTGAGCACCCCAAGTGGTACCAAAACCGCTTTTTTAACCCCTAAAAGGTACGGCGAGCACCCGTCCTCTTTGCATGCAAAGTCCGGTGTCTTTGGCCTTTCTGAAATGACTGATAAAAGGTCAAAAACAGAGAACAAAATCAGGGAAGGAAAAAAGTCCAGAGGGCTTATTTCTAAGTTCTCACGTAATGTAAAACATATTTTGTGGCTTGTGATACGTAATCTGGGATGTCTGGGATGATGGCGACACAAAATTTTAGAGAAAATGTATGAAGCGAATGAGAGTCGAGCTTGAAATTTCGGAGGATCGAAAGTTCAGTCAGCGAAAAGATCCAAGAACGCGATTGGTCCAAAGCTATTCATATTGTCCAATCAAAAACGGGGAAATTTTTAAAGGCTTCCACGTCTAGTTTTCCTAAGGCGTCCGCATATTTTTATTAAATATTCGCGCAGACACCGTTGTGTCATCTGAAAAGCGCTAACTGAAAAGAGGGGTTTCATTGTTGTGATTTGTGAAAAAACATGTCTGGACGTGGAAAAGGAGGCAAAGGCTTAGGGAAAGGAGGCGCTAAGCGTCACCGAAAGATCCTTCGCGACAACATCCAAGGTATCACCAAACCAGCCATCCGTCGTCTTGCTCGCCGTGGCGGTGTCAAGCGGATCTCTGGCCTGATCTACGAGGAGACTCGTGGTGTTCTCAAAGTTTTCCTTGAGAACGTGATCCGTGATGCTGTGACATACACCGAGCACGCCAAGAGAAAGACTGTGACAGCCATGGATGTTGTGTACGCTCTGAAACGACAAGGCCGTACTCTGTACGGATTTGGCGGTTAGACTGCTAGTCTGACAACAAAACAAACGGCTCCTTTAGGAGCCACTATATAGGAGAAAGTTCTGACCAACAAGACCACTATGATCTTTCCTTGGGAAAGTAATAAACTCGGACAGAAATTCCGATTTCCGGGAAAAGACTCTCCGTTATTTTTCTTTACGAAATCTTCCCTGACTGTCGCATAAACAGCTTGCCACGAGCTCGTGACTTCAACGGTACTACCAAGAATTCACTAAATGTTCATTTGTTGAAATTTCGGATCATGTGATCCTAGAATCTGTGTATGCCTCTTAATTGCCGCTAGGGCTTGTATCAAAGATTAAAACAACTGTATCAATGCCTAGCGCGATTTATTTTCAAGCAGAAAGTACTTGAATACTAAAGGCCTCTTGGAAGTTTGTCCCTAAAAGAGCAGTTCTTTTCTTTCTGTCACATGCATGGCTTTTGTTTCTCTTTCGAGTGAACTTTCTTCAGGGTGGAAGTATGGAAAACAAATGGGTTGTGATCTATGGCATTAGGCTCCACTGTATGACTACTAGTCAATACTATAAAGCACCTGTTGTGGGAAAGTAAAAGGCTCAAGCTGAACTGTTGAAGATTTGAAGCATGTCACATGTATTCAACGAGTACAAGTTCTATAAAAGAAATAGAAAATATGTAACATGTATCGAGTTACAGAGATCACTGGAAGCTTGGGAGAACGAGAAATGCTGTGGGAAAACAAGCCAACAGGCAAGTGTTTCAACAGCATTTTTGAGTTTTCTCAAGGTTCCACAAGTTTTTCTATTAAACAATTAGATTATGAACTTGAGATTTCTATTGCTTGAGAAATAGAGTGAATAATCGAATTGTTTTAATATAAATCTAAAAGTTGTTCAATTCCTCGTTACAGACACTTAGGGTGCTTTCCTTTGGGGTGATCTGGATCAGGATCAG
>NC_138158.1:4561720-4594220 GCF_964199315.1 Orbicella franksi | reverse complement strand
CTTATCCTTGGTTTCACCGTCTGAAGCGTCTAGGGCGTACTTAGATAAGTTGCCATCTTCATCTTCGTCTTCATCCTGTTATTGTAAAGAAAGATCGAAACAAGAATTAAAACTTAAAAATAAAAAAAATACATAAATAATATATTGGGGACCAGTGAATTTGAAAAAATGCTGCAGAGAAACCAGTGATTTACTAGCATTCCATCCTGTGATACTTTACAATTTAGTCTATCCCTACTAAAGAAATCTCTGAAGACATGGAGCAATTCAATCAGAAAGCATGTTTTCTGGAAAACTGCTCCATAATTTAAAGGATTGCTTTCCCTAGTGAACTTTTTTTTAACAATTGATAACAAACGTGCAATATTCACAAATTATGCAAAGTATACCTCAAAGTTTTATAGGGTATGAAAACCACCAAAATGGATGGCAAAAGAATGCGAGAGCCTCCAATACAAAGTGACTTCAAACAGTCAAGGAGCTTGACTTCCTTTGTTTTGATGTCCTAGAGTATAGCTTGCAATGCCACTCAGATTGGTACAATTTATATGAAGCCATGTGGCTATTTGTTGCAAAAGGCCTATGTTATCTGGAAATGATAATTGCAATTTTCCAGTACCTCATCATCCAAGTTATATTTTGACAGGTCACCTCCTTCTTCATCATCGTCATCATCTTCCTCTTCCTCGTCACTGTAAGGTACTTCTTTTGGTGGTTTCTGTTGAAATAAAAAATTAATCAAAATAGTGATGATACAGACTCTTGTTTTCCATTAAAGAGCACTGATTTTTGTACCTGTTCGGTAACTGATTGACGAACTCCTTGTTTAGGTTTCTTCCTTCTTCCAAACTGTCACAAAAAGATGAAGAATGAACATTTAGTTGCAGAAGGTAATGAGCAAAGCTTTATTTAGCTAGCAGTTAAATGTATGATAAAGATGAAATGTTGCCACAAGCAAGGGAAAAAAAACGTTGAGTCCCTGACCAGATTCGAACCCATGACCTCCCAGATACCGGTCGGGCACTCTAACCACCGAGCTACAGGGAGAATCTTGACGAGCTAGGTCATTTTACTAGGTTCATATGTGACATGTGTCCTGTTAAATGTATCTTACTGTCTATTACTAGTCATTTTTGCAAAATGAACTGATGATTGCACCCGTATACATGTATTATCAAGTACCTCATCAAACTCATCATCAGAATCTTCTCTGTGAATGTATTCTACTCCTTCGCGTTCATTGTATCCTCCACCATATCCTGAACATCCATAATAAAAAAGAGAAAAATTTCCACTTAATTTCCTAATGCTTCTTGTTGAAATGCTTCACATCTGAAGCTATGAAACCTTTTATCAAGTACTAAATCAAACAACAGACAGTATTTTATTGATTATATCCAACTGAGGCTGAACTGATGCAGACAACTGAGTCTGCCAGAGAACCAGGGTACAAGCCCTACCTCTCATGAGAGTGAGAGTTCAGAGTGTGTTGAAAAAAGAATACACTGGTTTGTTAAGAAACATGTTTTACTGTCAAGAACAGAATTTACTTTTCATCTTGAAAGTAAACATGTTAACTTTAAATGACATATTATTCATGTTTCAATGTTTCATTTTTTGGAAGTAAATTTTCTTTACAATCTTATATGTTTTCTCATTTCAGTGGTTGTCTCCACAAAATCAAGTTAACTTCACCTGAAGTTAGACAGAATTCTATCATATATAATACAAGTCACCTGTTCTGAATTCAACTTTGGAGAATTTAGGATGTCCGCACATGTTACAGTCACTCCTTCGAGCCCAGTTTACATTGCCGCATCTACAAGCAAAACAGTCAGAAAGAGAGGTTATTACACGGTGGCGAGAAGATATGAATTTTATGCTTGAGTGGCAAGAACAATATCTTATGGGTGAGTCACTGCAGCGAACGAGTGAGATATTGTTTTTGCCACAACAGAGTATCTTTTTATTACATAGACATACTGAAGACGGCATTTTTTAGACTTTCTGAAGATTTCCGCCCACTTCTGAAGATTTCTGAAAATTTTCCAAAACTTGTCCAAAGCGTGCGTTTTAAGGTCACACGAACGTCGCCAAACATTTTCAGAAATTTCTGAAGATTACCGAAGATTGCTGAAGACTTTTGGGGAAGACCCAAAGATGTTTTGATCATACACCAACGAATTTAAGTACAATAAAAGAGGCAAACTTGATATCAGTGAAATCACCGATATCTTCACTAGTGAGGATATGGAAAATACACCACCCGAGTCCCGGTTGTGTTTTCGTATGAATTTTACGAGTGATGTATTTTCCAGTAAAACACTCTAGTCTATATAATAAATGTCTTTTATCTCACGACTTCGTGCATCTATTGCGCAGTTCCAGAAAATATCGGTCCACACTCCCATAAAATTTTATATAAGCAACAGAGGACTTTTTTTCGTGTTTACATAGCCTCATCTAAACACTTGGGGGATTGGAGGAATTCTTGAAAGTTATGCAAACCCTTGACTATGTCTCAGGTTTGCACAACTGTCGCGAATGTTCTCCCAGCCCACCTCGTGTTCAGATGAGGCTATGCAAACAGGGAAAAAGTCCTCTATTGCTTAAATCTTACTTTGTATGCAAATACGATACATCCATCTAAAACTACACAGTGATGGAAATCCAACTCAGTGGAATGACTATAAATCATTTCACCTCTGAAACATGGCCAGTCCTACCATTTTACCAGATAATCAATGCACTACTTAAATTCAATATAGAGCACTCAGAATAATATCTACACACTTTGAACACATCCAGTCTTCAGCACTAAACAACCCTTTGCTCTTTGCTGCAGCGTGCTTTCCAATTTCAGAACCAGTAAGCTTGACTGAATCAATATTTCCTTTCTCTGTTAGAAAAAAAAAAACATAATAGCAAACAAATTCATATCCTTCCTTTACAGTCCAGTTTGTTGTTTACGGTGGGAGGTGTGGTGGCCTCATGGTTAGTGCGCTCGTCTCCGGATCAAGCGGTCCGGGTTCGAGCCCTGGCCAGGGACATTGTGTTGTGTTCTTGGGCAAGACACTTAACTCTCACAGTGCCTCTCTGCACCCAGGTGTATAAATGGGTACCGGCGAACTTAATGCTGGGGGTAACCCTGTGATGGACTAGCATCCCATCCAGGGGGGAGTAGAAATACTCCTATTTGCTTCATGCTACAGAAACCGGGATAAGCTCCAGCCTGATGGGCCACTTGGCTCATACGCAGACTTTACCTTACCTTGTTGTTTACCACAAGGTACCTACGACACAGTTGAACCTTGGTTAATAGGTCACTCATATATGCAGACACTTCATTTTCCCAACAATAGTTACACTACAATTTAGCTGTTCAAACATGGAGACCTTTCCAAACCCATTTGAACACTTTCTCTGTTCTCAAGGAGAATACAAGTGGGAAAAATAGAAATGACAAGACCCAAAAAGCCAAAATTATACAAGACGCGAATTGTTTGAACCCTCAGATTGCTAGTCAGGCCAACTAGACAGCAGCACAGACTAGAAGGGGTACATTACATTAATGGATTGCACGACTTATTGGTTTACAGATTTCCCCGACCCTTGGCAGTTAATCAATTAAACATGCATGCAGCCATTTGATCCCAAAATACGATTAAGGGTCAAACTAAAAATAGGCCAACTAAAATCACAAAACACAAATAACAGACCAGAGTATCAAATTCACATAAAAGAAATACGCAAGATAACGCCAGGTTTCAAATTGCTCCTTCAATCAAACTGTATAAAGTGTTAAGCTTATTTGCTTCACCTCTGTGTGAAATTAAACCACGCAAACTAACTACAAACACATATCTAATCTAAGACTTCCTCTATTGATTCCAGCACATAACAGCGACAATTTAGTTTTAGAATTTTACGTTTGAACACGTTCTAACACCATTTGATTGTTCCGTCAAATTGTTTAGTTTCATTCGTTTCAACAAAACGTGGCACAACAAGTACCAACCTTTGCCACACCGATTGCATGAAGTACGCCTTGCAAAATTGACATTCCCGCATCTGAAAAGAACCAGAAATAAGACAATACAAAAGAATGATGATCATAGAACCCCTTCACATGGCAAATACCTTTTATCGGAGCAAACCCAGTCTCCATTAGACACTTTGAGTTTCGAAGACATGTTCAGTGTTTTTGAAAGCCTCGTCCTTCGTTTGAAGTCTTGCAAATCAGAAAGAGGAAGACTGGGGACGTGTTGGTTCCAGACCTCGTTATGTCTGGGCGTCTCCAAAATAGAACCAAAATGGCGCGGGTTGAGCAACAATGTGCGACGGATGGTTCCACGAGTACACCCTATTTGCAGCTGTCTTACTTCACGATTTATCTCACACAGGGAATAGAGATCCTAGAATATTATACGAAGGTAAGTTAGTGATTGTAATGCGTTTTTAGGCTCTGATAGCCGTAATTTTTTTTAAAAAATATGCTGATAATCTTATGACATAAGATATAAACTCACTGTACATGTATAATGCATGCTATTAAGCATTTACGGTTTTCGTCTTCACTTGTATAGGTGCCCTTCTATCATGTTCTGTTTGAGGCTGTCTTGGTTCTTTGGATAATAAGGCTGATTACCAGCAAGACGTTCAGATTCAGAGAACAGAAGATAGAACTAACAGAGAAGGTTTGTTTTGATTTTGAACATAGGGAATGAAGCAGTGCCCTGTAGCATTGTCAGATAAACAAACTATAGGTTTCCTGGGAAAATGAATTCCATTCAAATAGGGAGTTCAATAACTCAGTTTATGTAGCTTGAGTCCGTCAGTCCCCTGACAGATGAGGGCGCAACATAGCTTTGGCAGGATGCGGGATGGGAGTAAAAATGAAGGAACGATACGGGATGATGGAATTTGTAGTAGTGGGATGCAGGATAAAAATATTTTGGCGGGAACAGGATTTGCTCATTTTGGCAGATGGAGTGCGGGATAGTGTTAAAATTGATGGCAGGATGCAGGATGAAAAATGGAAAATCACTCCTTCACAGACATTACTTGGAGAACTCCGACTCTTACCAGGCGGGTTGGGCATAAACATTCTGAGTGGTGCAGGATGGTGGGATTGAGCCAAAAATAGTGGTGGGATGTGAGATTGAAAAAGCCTATGTTGAACCCTCATGGGTGGGGTAGGGGGTGGTAGTCCTTGAATTTTTTGGCTGCTTGCGGTGCTATCGAGTCTCCTTATCTTGATCCATTTTCAGACCAATATTATTCATCTTCATTAGTGATAGCCAATAGCTATTGCCTCATCTCAGGTGTTTGATAGCAAAATGTAAGACATCTTTTGTGAGGGGTGCACATCCAAGGGTGTGATAAATTTTTTCACTTTTATGGAAATGTTGAGAAGTTACTGGATACTACTTACTTTGCCCACAAGTCAATTCAAAGTGTACAGCAATTTTACCAGCACCAAAGCTGACAAAATGTTACCCAAAATGATCAATCAAATAAGTAAGCATTTACCTGGCAATCAGTTTGTAACCCTAAAATATACTGGAGATATACTCTATTCTCAGCTCCTTCCTGATTTGAGGGTACATCTGGGTATAAGAGGTGTGACTGCTGTAAGGTTTTAACAAAGCTCACAACTAATCCCTAGATTAAAAGAGTCAAGAAGCCTAAAAAATGCAACATCTGCATGCTGTTTATACTATAATATTAGGCATGGACCTAGAGTCTAATATTATGTTAGACATGATATTAAACCATCACACTCCCACAAAGTTTTGCTCTCTTGATGTTTCAGGAAGAGGAAGAATTAATTGAGGAATGGCAACCAGAACCATTGGTTCCAGCGACGCCAACATACGATCTAGATGCCATTACTCCAAATGTGGTACAAGGGTAGGCATCAAAATATACTGCTAAGTGCTATGAAAATATCTATTGTTGAGTTTATTATGCTCAATTTTATTAATGTATCAGTAAATTTGAGTACTGTGGTTACTGTGGTATAAGATTCTTCATTTGTGATTCCATCGTTTTCTCTAAAATGACTGGTAAATTACTCCCTTATATTTATTCTACTAGGAAACCAGGACATACATTGAACATAGATGACAAAGAGTGTCTGAATTTTGCAACATTCAACTTTCTTGGTTTTGTCGGAAATGAGAAAATAGAGGTATTAAATTTTCTTTTTCAACTTTTTATCACTTTTTTTCTGGCACTGACTGAAGTACATGTGCATTATTTTCAGTATCCAGCTTTTGTTGCAAAGAATTTCTTAGTTGTTCTTGTATATGTTGTAGTTTAAAATGATTTCAAACTTGTTTGATTTGTTTTTGTCTTTGTCTTGGAATAATTATAGTAAATCTGGAACAAAGGAAAATGAAATTAAACATTCAAAATGATCTTGACACAAAGTTAATTTTGAACTATAATATATATTTTTTTCTAATTTTTGCTAATTAAATAAATCAAACACGTGACAACCATCAAATAATTATTTGTGAAAGGAAGTTTATTTCCAGTACATGAAACCGTAAACAAAACTAGATAAAGCACCACATGGTAAAACCGGGAATAAAACTTCAGCCCACATAGGGTGGGAGGGAAAGGGAAAATTATTATTACTTGACTGTATAACAAAACTGAAAAGAACATGCCACGTCTTCACATACACTACACAATATATCTCGCATCTGCAACTATTATACAATAGGAAATCTAGCTCCAATTAATTATTATTTTTAAGCTGGGCTAAAGATATGTTATTTAATAATATTATTTTTCTAGGATGCAGCCATCAAAAGCCTTCATCGTTATGGTGTAGGTTCATGTGGGCCCCGTGGTTTTTATGGTACAATTGGTAAGTAATTAACTCTTTTATTCATGGATCTCCTGGGCAATTCTTCCATGTTTGTCTCAAACCCTCATTTTCTGTTAATTTTGCAAAATAATTGAATTTGATAGTCAAATTAAGGGTTACATGTTTTATAAATTTGCAGCAAACTAGTAATACTTGATTTGAAAAGAACTTTTTGGTGGTTAGGTTTCAAATGAACACCCTTGTTATCACTTGAATCAAGTAAAATGTGGCCGTAATTTTGAAATATCAGTTCCCCATACTGATTGGCATACATTCGTGTTTCATGTTAGTTATGAGAATTTGGTAGTCATTGATGACAGAATTTAGTGCTGGGTAATTTTCGTAATATTTCTCATTGTAATACTTGTTGGCTTGATAATGTTGTTGAATGTTTATAGTCAGAGCTTCAGAGATGTAGGAAAAACGTCTTCAGGACAACAGAAAGAATCAAGTGCCCATCATGAAGGGAATTTCTTACTCTTGAAAGGCTTTGAAATAATTAGGACATGTTTTGTTATGCATTTGCAGATGTTCATTTAGAGTTAGAAGAGAGACTGGCTAAATTCATGAGGACTGAAGAGGCTATTCTTTATTCTTATGGGTTTTCTACAATAGCAAGTGTAATTCCTGCTTATTCCAAGAGAGGGGATGTCATTTTTTGGTGAGATAATCTAACAGTTCGTAATGTTATTTTTTGACAGCCTATTTCTGCTTAGAGCTCATAAGATTTCAGATGGGGTCATTTTATATGATGATTCTGATAATACCATTAGTAAATCAGGGAGGATATCCATGGATTATTAATTAAGGCATCATTTATTTTTCTTTATTACTTTCTCATTTTCTTCTCCTAGTGATAAGGGAGTTTCTTTTGCGATTCAAAAAGGACTTGTTGCTTCAAGAAGTCGTATAATGTGGTTTGAACACAATGACATGGATGACCTGGAAAGGCTTTTGCATGAACAAAAAGAGAAAGATGAAAAGGTAAATGTAAAACTAATAGATTTATGTATTTTCAACTCCTTGTTTTCTTCCCTGTTTCCTCATCTGCTTGCTGCCTTGCTTGCTTACTTCTTTGAGTGTAGACCAAAGGGATCATGTGTACTAAAGGTATCGGTGGTCAGGTGTCAATCGATACCCTTGATCAATACCCTTGATCGACCCTCAATTGATACTACATTGACATTTAGGTTGACACTTGATTGACTCTTGGTCAACATCTTGGTCAACAGTCAGTCAACAGTCAACTAATTTTCAATCTATGCATATGAGTTGGTAGACACTCAGCTGACTATTGACTGACTGTTGATCAAGTAATAATAATAATAATAATATAATGAAAACAATCTTTAAAGAGGAAGCGCCCGTCACGTAAATACGTGGTTACGTCATGTAAATATGTAAATAAGTGTTGATTGAGTGTTGACCAAGTATCGATTCGGATGACAATCAAGGGTATTGATCAATGGTATCAATCAATACTCAACTGCTGATGTCTTTAGTACACATGATCTGACCAAAGTGTTAAACAACTTGCTAAACTTTTGATTCCTTTTTTTCCAATCTCAGAATCCCAAGAAAGCTAGTGTGACTAGAAGATTTTTAGTTTTAGAAGGAATTTATGTTAATTATGGTGACATTGCACCACTTCCAAAAATAGTAAGTGAAGTAATAAATAATAAAACTTATTTCATCATCTTTAATTTGCAAGTGATAGGCTGTACCTAACTAAGATTTTCTTTTAAGATTGAACTGAAGTACAATTACAAAGTTCGACTCATCATTGATGAAAGTGCATCATTTGGAGTTCTCGGACAAACTGGAAGAGGAATAACAGAACACTTTGACATCCCAGTAAGTTTATTACTTTGATACCCTCCAATGGTCAATTGCCAGCTGCAGTTCAGAAAAGAAGCTCCCACTCCTCTCCAGCTGTCTTTTCTCAGGAAGGACTTGAGTGAGCAGCAGAAATCCTCTCTCTCTGGCTGTCAAAACTCATTTTTAGTGTCCAATTCCAAGGCATTGCATTTTTAATAAAAGTAATTTTGTCATCTGTAGTTCAAGACTTTTTTTGACTAATGCTTAAAGCTTAGATTTTTCAAAAATCAAAACAAACTTTTCTGCTCACCAGATAAAGGAAGTCGACGTGATATCTGTTTCCATGGAGAACTCCTTAGCAACTATTGGTGGATTCTGTTGTGGGACATCATTTGTTGTTGACCACCAGGTTTGTCATGATATAATTTGTAAAATTTCATTTATTCACCAGTCAGCCAGTGCTTTGTTCACATCAGCTTTTGTTATCATATAAGTGTGCTATTAATTTTGTTTGAGGTATTTAATGCCAACTTGTTACACGGCCTAGCATATGGTAAATAGATGAACAAACCTGTGAGCCAGGCCAAGATAGTTAAAGTAGCCAAGTATGTACTCACTTTGAACTTAATATCATTCCAGTCTTTGGTGTAGCCTCAGATTTTTCACAATTTTGAGACTGAAAAGTTTTATGGGGAGAACTGCTGACAGTGCTGTTTGACTGTAAAGTTAACTGAAAACTCTGTGTCTCATCTACGACAAATTACCGTCTCGTATTATTTGTTTGTGTGTTTCTTGCAGAGACTCTCCGGTGCAGGGTACTGTTTTTCAGCATCACTGCCTCCCATGTTAGCTTCAGCAGCAATTGAAGGATTAAATATCATTGAACAGAAACCAGGTTTGCAATTTCAAAATTAAATGTTTTATGATGTGTAAGTTACTGACTTACTATATCTTTAAGCAGTGTGATCTAACTTAACCCTTTTTTGACTTTTACATTCAGAAATGTTTGAGGAACTGAAAGAGAAGACAAAACTGTTATATGCAGAACTTGAAGGGTATGTAATATATCATAACCTTACCATAAAAGCAGGAGCAGGTTGCTGGGGTGTATCCAGGATTTGGTGAAAGGGAGTTTGGAGATCAGGGAGTTAAGGGATCAGGGAGCTCCCCCCGAGGAGTTTGGAATACTTGATTTCCTGCTTTTTGAGGGATGAGTTTTGGCTGTTTTATTTACTGCTGTCTTTTGGACTTGACTCTTAAGGACTTCAAATTAAACTTTGACCTCTTTGAGAAAAGGAGTTTTCTTTAGGTTTTTGATGCACCTCTGGAATTCTAAATCTTAGTGAATGAGTACACAACTCACTGATGAGCTGATTGTCAAAGAGCTTCCTGGCCTTAGGCTACGGTGCCTCAGATTTTCAGGAAGTTTGGGGCTGAAAAGTTTTGTGGGAAGAATTGCTCACAGTGCTGTTTAATTGTAAAGTTAATTGAAAAACTCACTTTAGCGCCATATGGAATTTGACAGGAGCTTGGATAACGTTTTTATAACCAAAATAAAAGAGGAAGTACTAAAATCCCTGGATCTGCCCCAGGGTCTCTAGTCTGGAAATTTAGTGATGAAAATCAATAATGAAAACTCAAATGTGACATTCTTGCACTTGCCTATTCGCAATACTTGTGCACTTGTAATGAAAAAGAGTCAATTAAATGTTGTTCTTCTAATATTCAGACTCAAAGGACTTTTGTGCGAAGGATCAGAGGATTCTCCAATTCTACACTTAAGGCTTCTTGAACCTTATGAAACATTTGAGGAGGATGAAGAGAAATTAAAGCAAGTTGTTGCCAATGTGAGTTCTGTCTGTTTTTATCACCAAATCAAGGAGGAAGGTTTATACAGTTTTTGAAGTAATATATCAAACACAAAAGACCGTGTTTAGCCATGTTTCCAAACACTGAGAACAGAGTTGAAAATATGATGCATAGCAGAGTGTTTTTTTTACAAACTTCAAGGTCTTTGGAAATAGTCAAACACGGTCTTGAATGTTTGATACATCTTCTCAATCAAAACTGAAACTGAGGTGAAATTAGAGAAATAGAATTGAAAAAACCTATGCTAATTATGATCAGATGTCCAGAAACTGTCAGGCCCATGGTCTCCTTTGTTTGAACTTGATGAATTATTAACAAGTTTGAGAATAATTTTGAACTGATCATGTTATTAGAAATGTTGGTATCATTGACACCAACATTTCTAATTAAATGATCAGTTGCAGTTGTTTTTTTGTGTTACTGTTAGGTAGCCCTGAAAAACTACCTCCTTGCTGATGATATTTTACTTCTCTCTCTTTTTTTTAATTTTAGGCTTTGGGGAATGGTGTTGCCCTTACAGTTGCAAGATATCTCAAACACGAGGAAAAGTTTCTACCACCCCCAAGGTAAAGTTCCAAGAATCAAATTGGGATCAGTCTCGTTTGATAGCCTGGGGCTAGTGGGTTTTGCAGTCGTTCTGACTAGTAAATACTATTCTTTGCTTGCCTGATGGGCAACTCAAGTAAAGGTCTTTGGGAAGGTTTTGGTAAAAATTCAAATTACAGATACTGAAGTAGTGTCAGTAAGAGATGACATTATTGTATAATGATCTGGTTTTATTCTAAATTAGTTAATCATGCTAGAAAGAAATTTTTGGAGGACTAGTGAGAGAGGCAGTGTGAGAGAGAGCATACATCTATCTCACCAAAAACACGAGAGAGTTTCCCTGCCAAGGATTTCAACCTTAAATCTCAGTGCTTTGGAGTCCAGTGAATAGCCTGCATAGCTGAACGACAAAGCTTACCAAAACTGCCAGCTGCTCAGTCTATCCAGTGAATTAACCAGTGGCATCTACCTGCGGTGGCCTTATGTTAAGTGTGCTCGATTTCGGATCTTTCATCTAGCGGTCCACCTTCAAGCCTTGTCTGGCGGGGAGACATTGCGTTGTGTTCTTGGGCAAGACACTTTACTCTCACAGTAGCTCTCTCCACCCAGGTGTATAATTGGATACTGGCAAACGTAATGCTGGGGGTAACCCTGTGATGGACTAGAATCCCATCCAGGGGGAAGTAGAAATACTCCTATTTGCTTCATTGTACAGAAACCGGGATAACCTCCAGCTTGATGGGCCATTTGGTTCATATGGAGACTTAATGTCAATTACCTTACGTGTGGCTCTCACGTAATTTACAGAAAATTAATTTTCTATTGTTAACCACAGTTTCTGATTTGTCTTCCAGCATCAGAGTGACACTGAATGTTCAACTGACAGGGGAAGAAATCAAACGTGGAGCACAAGTCATCAAGCAAGCAGCAGAGAGCGTATTTGGCTAATAACACAACAAGGGCAAAAAAACTTGATGTCTGTCACATCAGCACAGTTGTTATCGTGAATTAAGGTGTACTCGGCTGTACAGCTCGATCGATATCTAAATTCTCATCAATACATCAAATTATGTTTAATCATAAAAACTTTCCTGAGAATGGACCTCTATACGGTTAATTTCTCTTGTTTTCAATGTGGAGGAGTAAACACTTTAGGTAGAAACTACAAAATTGCCCAAAAATGCCTCAAATTGACATGCGATTATCTTATGATATAAAATAAGAAAAAATAATCTAGGAAAAGGGATGTTTAGGAAATTTTCAGTCAAAAAAGGGTACATTTCATATCTTGCTATTTAAACAACTAATGCTGCACAAGATGTGTAGAAACCAGAAAATATAAGGCGTTTGAAAGCAATACAAGTTGCTCTTTATACTGCAGCTTTTAATGCTATTATTAATAGAATGTTGTGGTGCTGAGATTGGAGTTTTGCTCTACTGTATAGTATTCTGTGATTTTTTTAAACTCAGTTGCCCTTTTCATAGACCTCTTCATTATCAGATAGTTTGATAAAATATTTATCAATACTATTCAGAGAAAAAAAAGTCAATGGTCACCATAGTGGCAGTCACTGTTTGAATTGCTGGGAATGTATTTTTATTACTATGTTAAGCAAACCTTTTTTTCACCATATTTGTGAGTGTTGGTCATTGGGGAAACAGTGACTTGGAGCCTTGTATAGTTTTCTATTTTAATCTAAATGGTGTTTAGGATGGCCGTGAATATAACTGTCTTCTTGCTCCCAGCCAGAAATAGAAGCGATGCGGTGCCCGGCAGAGGCGGATCTAGGGGGAGGGTGCAGGAGGTGCACACCCCCCTGAGATGAAGCCTTCTTCTTCTATTCGCTTTTAAAATTTGTTTACCTCACCAGTCTTTTACGCCATTCCTTAGTGATGCACCCCCTCCTAAGAAAAATCCTGGATCCTCCCCTGCCCGAGGTAGGTTGTCCTTACGGGCTTAGAGTTTCCATCAGTTAATTAATGAATTTACTGAAGAATCTTTGCATGTTAATATCTCAGTTTATTCTTATTTTTTTGAAGCACTTAAAAGTTCTTCATCGTCATCAATATGTGTGGTGTGATCACGATTTAGTGACAGTCATAGGTGGTTGATTACTGACAAGTATAAATGTTACATGTTCATCATCTGTACCGAATGCCGGTCGTTTCGCCAACGTGTCACTTCGCTAACGACCAGATCGCCAACGTATGAAGTCGTTTCGCCAGCGTCTAATGTCAGTTCGCCAACGCTTATATGTCAGTTCGCTAACGTCCACATAACGTGTTTGGTTGAAAATAATTGTCAAATAGCTAACTTGCAATTCACTTTCTGAGAGGGATTGTTGATGTTACATCGATAGATCAACGGACTTTGTTACACTTTGTTGCAATGTGCGTGAAACCCGGGGGGGGGGGGGGTACGCCCAGAACAATCGGATAAGGGTGTGCGGCCCGCTTCCCAAAACCCCCACCCTATTTATGACCAAAATCTGGGATGTTCCCGATCCTATTTATGACCT
The DNA here is from genome assembly GCF_964199315.1 of Orbicella franksi. Classification (NCBI taxonomy): domain Eukaryota; kingdom Metazoa; phylum Cnidaria; class Anthozoa; order Scleractinia; family Merulinidae; genus Orbicella; species Orbicella franksi. The sequence continues at coordinate 4,580,588 of NC_138158.1, read as the reverse complement.
GACCAAAATTTCGAAACCCTATTTATGACCTAACCCTTAAATCAAAACCCTGTTTCAGACCTGCGTTCTAATTAGTTCCCTAGTTCAGACCAATGTTAAATTACCATAAACATAATTTGTGAAGGGCTTTTGTTGATTTTTTCGATAATGATGAAGTGGCTTCTTCTTAAAAACTTACCTATATCAAGGCTAGGGTGCAAAAACCATACCCTATTCATGACCAAAATGGCCAAAATCAGCTAAAAATCAATACCCCATTTACATGTATGACCAAAACAGCTGAAAAACCATACCCTTCGGGCCGCACATACCTTTATAGCCCATATAAGGAAGTACCCCCCGGAGGGCGTGAAACAAGCTGATGCAATGAACAAGCAACAAGCTTCTACGCGCGTAATCAAACATATATTTAGACTCAATGGCTCTTTAACTACGCAAATGTTTAACAAAAAGATTTTATAAGCGGTTCGTACTCCTACAAATAAAAGCTGTGGATGGTTTATAAAGTTTTCAAATACGATCGGCCATCGATCAACCAGCGTAGAGGGGGGCGTAGGGATTTTCGCTTTTGCGGATTTGGCCAATTTTTTGCTCTGTTTCTCGGTTTTCGCACTTAAAAACCGCGGTTTTTCGGTTCTCGTGTCTTGTGGGGTTTGCGGGTTTTCTCCAATTTAGTCTTTGGTTCTCGGTTTTTGTCAACAATGATGGCGGTTTTTCGGATTTTTCTGCCCAATGCATTTTACGGTTTTTCTGGTTTTGCCAAGGAAGTTACACCCCGCAATCGCGCTAAAACTGTAATTCCAAGGTACCACTTGTAGTTAGAGGAATGCTTGACAACATTAATCTATTTAGCAGCCATTATTTGGGTCATAACGGCTGCCAAGCAGACTGAAAATCTAAAATGGGGCTGCCATCGTGCCCAAACAAATGAAAATTCTGACAATGGCAATCCACCAAAAGTAACTTCAGAATGTGGTGTTTCTTTTACAGGGTGGGGGGCGGGGGGGGGGGGGGGGGTGAATAGGTTTTCGGATTGACGGAAAACGCACGGATTGTGAATTTTTGCGGTAAATCGAGCGGATTAGCGGATTTTGAAAACACAGTGGATCGTGGATCAGCTGTGAATTTTGGCGCGGATTCCGGATTGTGACTGTCTTGATGTTCGGATCTTGAGTCCTATAAAACGAAATTTGGATCATAGATCTTTCTTCAGCCTTGGCCAGTATGTTAATGAGTTCTTCCAAATGATTTCTTTTTTCGGACGAAGCTCATTTAAACTCGGGTGTGAGACTGTTATTGGAATTGTACTGTGTTGTAGTCATCAAGCATGTTGCCTTCTTTACTATTTGTGCAAAATTAACAATGGCATTCACATTTATCAGTTTACCTTTGAACTTTTACACTTCTGTTTCCGGATGTTGTTGTGGTTTCGGATTTGAACAAAAATATAAGCGGATCAACGGATTTGGCGAAAAATAGGTATGGTTCTTCGGATTTCCATACCCCTCTTCACCCCTCACTTTACACAAAAGTCACCTAAAATCACTCTATCGTGCAATTTGTTGCGACAGGTCTGTGGAGCCGATTTACACAAAAAAGGCGCTTTTAAAGACTACGATGTGTATTGTACTAACGAGGGAATACGCAGAAAGAACTTCGAAAAGTAAAACAAGTTTAGACTTTAAAGAAACTCGAGAAGACCTTGTCCATGCTGGCCGAAATGTACCTTGCTAAGACACTGGAAAGAAGCAGAGACCGGGCTGCGCAAACTTTGATTTTTACCTACTTAGACTTCATTTTTAAGAGCTAGGGCGATATTTCCGAGTCCCAGAAAATTGAAAATAACTCGAGAAGACCTTGTCCTTCAGTGAAATCGACCAGGGAAAACTAATCGCAAGCTTGGTTATGTGCATACTGGCCGAAATATAGCTTACTCAGACATTGGAAAGAAGTAGAGACCGGGCTGCGCAAACTTTGATTTTGGCCTACTTAGACTTGATATCTAAGAGCTTGGGCGATATTTCCGAGTCCAAGGGACTTGAAACTAACTCGAGAAGCCCTTGTCTTTCAGTGAAATCGACCAGGGAAAAATAATCGCAAGCTTAGTTATGTGCATGCTGGCCTAAATATAGCTTACTCAGACACTGGAAAGAAGCAGAGACCGGGCTGCGCGGGGTACACGCAGCGTGATTTTGACCAACTTTGGGTCGATTTCCAAAGACTTTGCTTGTTAGTGAAATGGACAGAGGAAAATTTTTTGAACGCTTCCTTATAAGCAGTCTAGCCGAAATATAGCCCCTGTTTAACTCACTTGGTGACTACTGAAGATAGCCGAGACCGGTCAACGCGCAGCGTGATTTTGACCAACTTTGGGTCGATTTCCAGGAACTTGGGCGATATTTCCGAGTCCCAGAGACTCTAAACTAATTCAAGACGACTTAGGCTTTCAGTGAAATGGACAGAAGAAAAATTTTTGAACGCTTGGTTATGAGCAATCTGGTCAAAATATAGTCCTCGTTTAACTCACTTAGTCACTAGAAAGTCGCCGAGACCGGGCTACGCGCAGCGTGATTTTGACCAACTTTGGGTCGATTTCCAGAAACTTGGGCGATATTTCTCAGCCGTACGGACTCTGAACTAATTCGAAAAGATTTGTTTTTTAGTGAAATGGACAGAGAAAAATTTTTGAACGCTTATTTTTACTTATGAGCAGTCTGGCCGAAATATTAACTTACTTAGTGACTAGAAAGTCGCCGAGACCGGGCTACGCGAAGCGTGATTTTGACAAACTTTGGGTCGATTTCCAGAAACTTGGGCGATATTTCACAGCCGTACGGACTCTGAACTAATTCGAAAAGATTTGTTTTTTAGTGAAATGGACAGAGAAAAATTTTTGAACGCTTATTTTTACTTATGAGCAGTCTGGCCGAAATATTAACTCACTTAGTGACTAGAAAGTCGCCGAGACCGGGCTACGCGAAGCGTGATTTTGACAAACTTTGGGTCGATTTCCAGAAACTTGGGCGATATTTCACAGCCCCAGGGACTCTAAACTAATTCGAGAAGACCTTGGTTTTCAGTGAAATGGACACAGGAAAATTTTTTGAACGCTTACTTATGAGCAGTCTGGCCGAAATATTAACTCACTTGGTGACTAGAAAGTCGAGCTACGCGCAGCGTGATTTTGACCAACTTTAGGTCGATTTCCAGGAACTTGGGCGATATTTCCCAGCCCTAGGGACTCTAGACTAATTCGAGAAGACTTTGGTTTTCAGTGAAATGGACAGAGAAAACATTTTTGAACGGTTACTTATGAGCAGTCTGGCCGAAATATAGCCCCTGTTTAACTCACTTAGTGACTAGAAAGTCACCTAGACCGGGCTACGCGCAGCGTGATTTTGACCAACTTTGGGTCGATTTCCAGGAACTTGGACGATATTTCCCAGCCCTAGGGACTAGACTAATTCGAGAAGACTTTGTTTTTCAGTGAAATGGACAGAGGAAAAATTTTTGAACGCTTACTTATGAGCAGTCTGGTTGAAATATAGCCCCTGTTTAACTGACTTAGTGACTAGAAAGTCACCTAGACCGGGCTACGCGCAGCGTGATTTTGACCAACTTTGGGTCGATTTCGAGAAACTTGGGCGATATTTCCCAGCCCTAGGGAAATAGACTTTGGTTTTCACTGAGTGAAATGGTCAGAGGAAAAATTTTTGAACACTTACTTAGAGCAGTCTGGCCGAAATATTAGTTCACTTAGTCATTCTAGAAAGTCGGCGAGACCGGGCTAGGCGCAGCGTGATTTTGACCAACTTGAAGTCGATTTCCAGGAACTTGGGAGATATTTCCCAGTCCTAGGGACTCTAAACTAATTCGAGAAGACTTTGGTTTTCAGTGAAATGGAGAGAGGAAAAATCTTTATGAGGTTACTTATGAGCAGTCTGGCCGAAATATAGGCCCTGGTTAACACACTTGGTGACTAGAAAGTCGCCGAGATCGGACTACGCGCAGCGTGATTTTGACAAACTTTGAGTCGATTTCCATAAACTTGGGCGATATTTCCCAGTCTTAGGGACTTTAAACTAATTCGAGAAGACTTTGGTTTTCAGTGAAATGGGTAGAGGAAAAATTTTTGAACGGTTACTTATGAGCAGTCTGGCCGAAATATAGCTCCTCTTTAACTCACTTAGTGACTAGAAAGTCACCTAGACCGGACTACGCGCAGTATGATTTTGACCAACTTTGGGTCGATTTCCAGAAACTTGGGAGATATTTCCCAACCCTAGGGACTCTAAACTAATTCGAGAAGACTTTGGTTTTCAGTGAAATGGGTAGAGGAAAAATTTTTGAACGGTTACTTACGAGCAGTCTGGCCGAAATATTAACTCACTTAGTCACTAGAAAGTCGGGGAGACCGGGCGACACGCAGTGTGATTTTGACCATCTTTGGGTCGATTTCCAGGAACTTGGGCGATATTTCCAAGCCCTAGGGACTCTAAACTAATTTGAGAAGAGTTTGGCTTTCAGTGAAATGGAGAGAGGAAAAATTTTTGAACGGTTACTTATGAGCAGTGTGGCCGAAATATTAACTCGCTTAGTAACTAGAAAGTCGCCGAGACCGGGCTACGCGCAGCGTGATTTTGACCAACTTGAAGTCGATTTCCAGAAACGTGGGCGATATTTCCCAGCCCTAGGGACTCTAAACTACTTCGAGAAGACTTTGGTTTTCAGCAAAATGGACAGAGGAAAAAGTTTTGAACGCTTACTTATGAGCAGTCTGGCCGAAATATAGCCCCTGGTTAACACACTTAGTGACTAGAAAGTCGCCGAGATCGGGCTACGCGCAGCGTGATTTTGGCAAACTTTGAGTCGATTTCCATAAACTTGGGCGATATTTCCCAGTCCTAGGGACCTTAAAATAATTCGAGAAAACTTTGGTTTTCAGTGAAATGGACAGAGAAAAAATTTTTGAACGCTTACTTATGAGCAGTCTTGCCGAAATATCAACTCACTTATTGACTTGAAAGTCCTCGACACCGGGCTAAGCGCAGCGTGATTTTGACCAACTTTGGGCCGATTTCCAGGAACTTGGGCGATATTTCCCAGCCCTAGGGACTCTAAACTAATTCTAGAAGACTTTGGTTTTCAGTGAAATGGACACAGAAAAAATTTTTGAACGGTTACTTATGAGCAGTCTGGCCGAAATATAGCCACTGTTTAACTCACTTAGTAAATAGAAAGTCGCCGAGACAGGGCTACGCGCAGCGTGATTTTGACCAACTTTGGGTCGATTTTTTTTATGAGCAGTCTGGCTGAAATAAAGCCACTTAGTGACTAGAAAGTCTTTGACACTGGGTTACGCGTGATTTTGACCAACTTTAGGTCGATTTCCAGGAACTTGGGCGATATCTTTGAGTTCCAGGGACTCTAAACTAATTCGAGAACACTTTGGTTTTCAGTGAAGTGGATAGACTGGGAGGAAAAATTTTTGAACGCTTACTTATGAGCAGTCTGGCCGAAATAGAGCCCCTGTTTAACTCACTTAGTGACTAGAAAGTCGCCGAGACCAGGCTACGCACAGCGTGATTTTGACCAACTTTGTGTCGATTTCCAGGAACTTGACTCTAAACTAATTCGAGAAGACTTTTGTTTTTAGTGAAATGGACAGAGGAAGCAGTTTTGAACGTTTGGTTGTGAGCAATCTGGCCGAAATATAGCCCGGCACTTAGTCACTAGAAAGTCGCCGAGACCGGGCTGCTCGCAGCGTGATTTTGACCCAGTTTGGGTCCGTTTCCCGGAACTTGGGCGATATTTCCGAGTCTCAGGGACTCTAAACTAACTAGAGAAGACTTTGATTTCAGTGAAATGGATAGAGGAAAAATTTTTTATCACTTGGTTATGAGCAGTCTGGCCGAAATAGAGCACCAGCAAACCTTCATTTTGAGTACTTAGAGTTGATTTCGAAGAGCTGGGACGATATTTCCGAGTCCCAGGGACTTGAAACTAACTCGAGAAGACCTTGTCGTTAAGTGAAATCGAGCAGGATGAGAAAAATAATCGCAAGCTTGGTTACGTGCATGCTGGGCGAAATATAGCTTACTCAGAGACTGGAAAAAAGCAGAGACCTGGCTGAGCAAACTTCGCTTTTGAGGTACTTAGGCTTGGTTTCCAAGAGATTGAGCGATACTTCCGAGTCCCAGGGACTTGAAAGTAACTCGAGAAGACCTTGTACTTTTGTGAAATCGACCAGGGAAAAATAATCGCAAGCTTGGTTATGTGCATGCTGGCCGATATATAGCTTACTCAGACACTGGGAAGAAGCAGAGACCGAGCTGCGCAAACTTTGATTTTGACCTACTTAGACTTGAGTTCCCAGGGGCTTTTTCTCCTTACTTGTAAACCTGCGACGCTTCATTTCTTTGCCCGATTAATTTCCTCTCGCCCCAACTAACTGCCCCTGGGTCTCCGAGGATGCCAGTTCCTTTGACTTGGAGGAGAACGCCAGCTTCCACACCTCTCTTTAACGTCAACTTCAAGTGCGTGCTGGCGTCATCACCACCCTTGTAGCTGGCCTCGATGTATTTCTCGATGGCTTGTCGTGAGGAACCGACTCGTTCTTCCATGTCGATGTACTCTGGGTGATCAGGAAGCGCCTTGGATGCCGGCTTTTTTCTGTCGGATACATTGGAAGGACTTTCAGTCATGATGAATCAAATATAACTGGACACCAATCGAAACTGGAAAATGACTTTGCTGGTCAAGTGGGAGTCAATTATCGAAGTAGTGTGGACCACCGAGTAAACAAAAAACCGTACACTCGACCTCAACAATGTTAGGAGACGTTGTGCTTGTTGGTTGAATTTGAAGACATTTTAAGTAGCTTCAAAGCTTGCCATTCGCTTTAATTTTACAGTTTGACAAAGGGAATTTATTGCACAATGCCAAGCAGGGACTTTATTTGCCCTAAATTATCTTGAAGAGCCGATATTTTACTTTTAATTTTAGTATATTCGCCCAAAAGTTTAACGTTCTCGTGCTTACAGTTGAATTTCTTGAAAACTATCCACACATCTCGCACGCACACTCTAGGATATGAAAGACCATTTAACTAAGAATTCATTTTAAGTTAGAGGACGAAATAATCTGAATTATTATATGGCTAGCTCCGTGAGCGGGCAAGATGAATCAAATCCTGCGCTGTGATTGGCTACCCGAGCGGGCAAGATGGAGCTATCTTGCCCGCTCGGGACTACCCGCCATGTCCCGCAAGAAAAATTTTCCCGAAAGCCATATAATAAATCCTTTATTGACCAAGCTTTTTCGGCCAAGATGGCTGGATATTGGCCTCGTTCCTTGTTTGCGTGTTTATGGACCTCGACTCCGTCTTGGTCCATAAACACGCAAAAAAAGAACTTGGCCAATGTCCAGCCATCTTGACCTCACACTTGGTCCATAACCCATATTTATTTTTTTCTCAAGCATCTGAGCGGGCCGGAATCCAAAATCCTCGAATTTGATTGGCTAATCATACGCATGTGACCGGTCCAGCTTTTTACGATACGACCCACGGGCCGGATTTTTTTCCCGCTGCCTAAATTTCGTTCCTAAAAGTTAGCGGTAATCGTCAATCTTTTGCCTTTTTTACACATCCATCGACGATTAGTTAACGCAAGTTTATCTCTGTTCACTTTAAAATGGCAAGGAAAGTCACTGTAAGTAAATTCAATTGAGTGTTTTGAAGTTGTGAGAGTTTGCTTTATAAGTGTTTGTAGCTTGGCGCTGTAATGGCGCGTAATCCTGTGTTTCTCTCGCCGTAAAATTTGAGTCAATTTCAGTCGAGTTTACCTCTCTGATCGTTACTGTATTTAGAAGAATTTCTGTGGAATACACTTAACGAATTTCCTTGCTTTCTGCTATTCAATTTACGATAGAAAAGTGACGAAGTGATTTTAAAAGCATCGACTGACAGAAATTGTTTTTGTAGTAATCTTCAAACTTCGCACAAAATTTCACACAGCAAAAACAACTTTGGAGAACTTAACTGGTGAAATAAATTCAACTAACACAAAGTAGTTCGAAAAAAAATGCCGCCCGAGGCCGCAGGCCTCGGGCAGCATTTTCAAGACCTCGGTCACAGTTTTTCACCATACGGACCGACCGTAAGCCGGTAAATAACATATATAAATTCGCTGAGAAAAATGGATCTTTCTTTGAGTTACAAAGAGAGTGTCGCCGCCATGGCGGACGCTATATTGGCATCCTCGTCTCAGAGAGGCGATGGTCAGCGCATATAGTTCAAGGACGCTATAGTTCAAGGCCAATGGTAGTTTTGACGCGCTCGCCAGCTTTGGTTCTTTCCAGAAGTACTGGCATTCTCAGAATGGAAAATAGTGAGGAAAAAAATGTTGACCTCGGTTAAGATAAAATTGTATGTATATAGTTTTTGTAACCTCATTGCAGAGAATTTCAGAAGACGTTTCTATTGGAGACGAGTTCAGCTCTGAAACTGATTTCCATTCTGAGTTGTATCCAGTCGTTTCGCCAACGAGTTGTTTCCCCAACATCTCGTTCGCTAATGTCTTAGGTCGATTCGCCAACGTCCTAAGTCGCTTCGCCAACGTCCTACTGGTCAATTCGCCAACGCTGCTTTGACCTCTTTTCTTTATCGTCTAATCGTTGGATGTTTCGTCAAACTCGAAACAAACCAAAGCTGGATAATGTCTGAATATCCTAAGCCGTCATAATAGTAAGTGCGAATCTGCTACGCTACCCCTCCCGCTAAGAGAAACTGGTGCGTCTACAAACAGCCGATCCGAACTTTGGTATTCAACAGTCAATTTTCACCGTGAAAATTACCGCGATGTAGTGCCCACGAGCCGGTTTGTGAAACTATCAAAAACAGACTGTCTCAAAAATTTAAATTTCTTGACCCAAGGATCAGAATTGCATTCCAGACATCAATTAGCAGTTTTTTTTCGTTAGTACTGGATATCTGACGTTGGCGAATTGACCAGTAGGACGTTGGCGAAGCGACTTAGGACGTTGGCGAAACAACCGCGCATAGATTTACTATCTGAACAGTCAAAAGGCCAGGATTTGCAATCTTTTGAATTTTGAACATATTTTCTTTCACATTACGTATAATTTTATTCAATATTCTACTTGAGCCAAAGGATAAGGTCATTTATTAATGATTCAAGGATGATAGAGCAGAGTCTTCTTCGATCATCGATTCCATCGAAGACTCCGCTAGCAAGGTAGGTCCATCTCAGTGCTACCAACCTTGAATCTAGCTCATAAATTGTGATTTACGAGTTCTCGGCCAATTAAAACCGAAGTTTAACACCCTAAAACCGAGTACCACTCAATTATTACTCAGGAAAATTAAGGCATGGGTCAGCAATTATTTTCCTCAAAACAGTTAGGGGGTGGTCTACGTTCTGAGGCTTGGTTCATAACAACATAAACTTTTGGGAGACAAATACATCTTCTAAAGTGATTATTTTTGACTTGTCAAACTTATGCAAATTAGGTCACGTGACTTGATACGGCCAAAAAACGTGGAAAATCTTTAAGCAAAAATGGGAACAGTTTGCAAAAAGAAGGTTTCAACAGAACTGGTACGGGACAAGTCCTAATGACAACAGCAAAGGAACTGTGCTTGGCAATTGTTGAATAGTTCACTACTTCTGGAAATAAACGGTTTCTTCTACTAGTACCCAGTCCCCCAATAAAAGTGATTTGTCTTTTTAAAAGTTCCTATTTACGTATCTTAACTTTTCCAAGCGCAGAAACGATGTGTGTAATGACCCTAAACTCATGAAACTAACATCAAAGTTTAAGGACATAAGAAAAGTGTTCCCATTTAACAAAAGAGATTATTTGGCTTGCAGAGACCACGTGACCTAATTTGCATATTTTCGACATTCCAAATTGACAAACTGTCAACCTTTTGACCTGGCAAAGTTTCATGCTGCTACAACTAAAGCTTCAAAAGATACACTGCCCCCTAGCTTTCCGGGTGAATAACTGGAGGCCCTTGCCTTAATTTAGAGGGCTCAGCCATTTTCTTCCAGACTTTAGGTTCAGACTGTAAAAACTTTTGCGAGTAACTTACGAGAAGAGTCAGAAGACTCGAGTTACAGCACGATTTTGTTAAAACAAGAAATACCTTTTTAGTCAAAACAGAGTTGGTTGATAAATGAATTTTATCGCAGTGGATATAAAATTCTTCTACTATCCACAAGAGGAAAACCATCTTTCCTCATTTATGCATTTTTGGCGCCAAATTCAGCCACTTTGCCGCCATTACGTTTAGCAGGAAAATTTAAGAAAATATTTGGAATGGGTCGGGTAATTGGACTTTTTAATGTTGGCCATTGCTTTTTAAAGTTGTTGGCTCCTAAAGGAGCCGTTTGTTTTGTGAAGGTGTTATCCACTTTATGCTCGCTCTCCACGGATTCGGCGGGCTAACTGAATGTCCTTGGGCATGATGGTGACGCGCTTGGCGTGGATGGCGCACAAGTTGGTGTCTTCAAACAGACCAACAAGGTAAGCCTCGCTAGCTTCTTGAAGAGCCATGACAGCGGAGCTCTGGAAACGCAGATCGGTCTTGAAATCCTGAGCGATTTCTCGCACAAGACGCTGGAAGGGCAGCTTGCGGATCAGCAGCTCGGTAGATTTCTGGTAACGACGGATCTCACGAAGAGCAACTGTACCAGGCCTGTAACGATGAGGTTTCTTGACTCCACCGGTGGCAGGAGCGCTCTTACGAGCTGCCTTTGTGGCGAGCTGTTTTCGTGGGGCTTTTCCACCAGTTGATTTACGCGCAGTTTGCTTCGTGCGAGCCATAATGAAAGTGCAATTCACAGGAACAGAATGAACGCATATAGGTGCGAATGAAAAATTTATACAAGGCGCGTTGCGTTCTGATTGGCTCAAATGTGAGAGATATGATTGGTTGATCAGATAATTTGATTGAATGTCATTGGTTAGTTTCTGGAAGTTTCGATCCGCGACAATTTGAAGCTTCGGACTTTTTTATTCTCTTTGCCTCACATATTTTTTAAAGGAAAAGTTAACTTTTTTCTTTTAAAAACAGCAGATTGCACTCTTTTTATCTCAAACTTATAAAGCATCATCCAAATTCCTTAAAATTTCTTGGACGATTTTCTTGAAATGATAACCTTTCCCCTGTAATTCGCCAAATTTGGAACACAAAAATGTTTGTTATAAATCTATTTGTTACGTATTTTCATCATTTTCATCATTTTCTCTTTTCCCTTCTTCTAAAATGATGACTCGTGAAACTTTTGTCAGGAACAGGATTATATTTTCGGGTTTTTGCGCTTTCCTTTTTCTCGGAAGAAATCGACATCATTCGGGAAATCTTCGCAAAATTCCGGATATCTTCAGAGAACGAGCGGCTACCTTGCGTGTTTAAAAAGTTCGCGGGACGATGGCGGATGTGGAAGAACTTATCCATTTCAGCAAAAATTTCAGGGTTTGTTTTGACAGTTAAATTTTTGTTGTTGTTCTTCAATGCTTCCCCAAAAAAGTTCTCTCTAACCAAGTGGATTTATACAGATTTATAGCATTAGAAAACCTCTGCAGTTACTAATGTTTTCACGTCGCATAAAGTGAAATTTGTTGCTTCGCTGTGCAAATTTTTTCGGTTATAAATATAAGTTGATAATTTCATCTTTGTCGTCTAATTTAGCTTGCAGATGATGGTGAAAGTAAAGGAAAAGGTAAGCAAATCTTAAAGTATGACTGGAAAAACCTTAGCATTCGAAAATTTTAATATTTCAGTTAAATTTAGCTTACGTGACTGCTAGTCAAAGCAAAGGGGAGGTTTGTTTTGGTTGGGCAAGGGAACAGTTAGCGAATTCTGTTTAAGCATTTTTTAAAGATATCTGCTACTACGTATGGGCTACAAAGCCCCATTCTGATTTCCCCATTGGAAATTATTGTTGTTCATGTATTTGAGGAGATCCCCAGCAAACCCATATCAGAGAAAGCTGAAGAGAGAACGGAAGTAGAACATAAGCAAATATTTTAGGAAAATTAATGTGTTAAATTTTTAGGAGTGGACTTTCCTGCTGCTTTTGAAACAATACTAATCAAAACAGAATTAAGAGTTTGATTAATTAAATTCTATCAAACCTAATGGGCCATTTCGGAGTTGCCTTTTGCCTCTGTGTTAAAACAAGTCTTTGTGAAAAACCATTCTTATGAAAATATGTTTCCTCTACAGGTGCTTTTTGATGCAAATCAAACTCATTTTCATTGAAACGTTTTGCATGACACCCAAGGTATCTTGGAAATGGCTTAATGGGTTCAATTTAGTTGGTAATAAAAACTCGCAAACAAACCCCAGCGTTGGAATGCACTAGAATGTTTGATTGTGAAATGATTGTAAACAAACTGGTCATTTTCATAAACATGCACAATTTTCATGTATACAGTGGAACCCAGTTAATAGAGGGTGACAAAGGGTTCATATGTGACACAAGGGCAAAAAATAGTGGGTGACTTGTGCAAAGACCACCCTGCAAGCAGAGCGTTTTTTACGGTATATACTTCTGTCTCCTGTCTGCTCAAAAAAGAGATCAAAGAGGCTCTTCTCTCAGGGTTGAAAAGACATGTGTTGCATGAATTAGTGAAAAAATAAAACATTGTTAAAAGTAGCTAAAAGTACATGACAGTGATACACAAATTTTGTGTGCGTGAAGCCAGTCCACAACCCCCCTCCACTTTGCTACCTGCGTAATTCAGACAACAGAGGCATAGCAAAAGTTAAGTGTGCTTCAGAATGGTGTATTAAATTTTCAGATTAGGCTACAGTCTGCAGACTACATTTAGGTCTAAATAGGGCTTTGGTTAGCCTGAATATCACTCGGGATAGTCTGTATAGTCCTCAGGTTTGCCTATTTACGGCTAGTTCTGATCAGTAGTTAGTTGAATTCAAATTAAAGAAGCATTGTGCTCATTAGGGGCTTCAAAAAAACTTTTCTTTAATCCTTAATCTTTAAACTTGAATTCCAGCTTGCCCTTGGGACAAGTAGCTTTCAAATTTTGCTTGTCCTGGGGTCATAATTTGCTCTTTTAATGATATAGTTGACAAACAACTTGCCTGATCCCTTGCCCATGAGGCAAGTGAAAATGAAAAGTTACTTGCCCAGAGGGAAAATCTAGATGACCGGATGGCACTTTTTACGTGCCCTGTCATTTAGCTAGCCAAATGTCTCTGCCAAAAATCAATGTTGTTTTTGCCAGTTTAAAAGTGGAAAAATAATCATTTATATAGTCCATGAGTGCTGACTTTTGTAAATCGCATTAACCTGTAGAAAACATAGGCACGCAAGGCGTGCAAGAGTTATTTTTTGTGAACTATAAGTCTCGGAGATAGGCGCATTCATGGAACTGTTTACAGTAAACATTTGGTTGATTTGACAAGTTTTTTTGGTTGCGATGTACAGCAAGAAAGAAACTGGGAGTTTATGATGTACATAAGATGTTACATCGGTAATGGTAAGATAACTAAATAGTAAGCCATAAAATGTTTGACTGAACAAACTACAGTAATCTGACACGTCTCCAGGCAATTTTATTCGTTCTTTGGTACAACCTACACTGTGATTGGTCTGACACGCGCACATGCATAACTCCCTCACTCTCCGATCACTCAGCCCTTCTGCCGGGGGGGGGGGATCCCTTAAATGGGCTATATAGGTCTGTGCGGCCCCGAAGGGTATGGTTTTTCAGCTGTTTTGGTCATAAATAGGGTATCGATTTTAGCTGATTTTGGCCATTTTGGTCATAAATAGGGTACGGTTTTTGCACTCTAGCCTTGATATGGGTATGCTTTAAGAAGAAGCCACTTTTTCATCATTATCGAAAAGAAAATCAACAAAAGCCCTTCACAAATTTATATGTTTACGGTAATTTAACATTGGTTTGAACTAGGGAGCTAATTATAACGCAGGTCTGAAACAGGGTTTTGATTTGAGGGTCAGGTCGTAAATAGGGTTTCGAATTTTTGGTCAGGTCATAAATAGGGTAAGGAATATTGCAGATTTTGGTCATAAATAGGGTAAAGGTTTTGGGAAGCGGGCCGCACACCCCCAACCAATTTTTCTGGGAGTACCCCCTCGGGAGCCCTTCCAGCCCCCAAGAGGAATTTTTGCTCAAAAATACTCAAGTTAAGAGAACTTTTCGCATTTTATACGAGTCGTAAGTTTACCCTTTTTACACAGCACAACGCAACAACACTACTTCACCGAAAATTGAAAGAAAGAGAAAAAAACCTCTCTGACACGTTGAAAGTCTGATTTAATTAAATTGCACTTTAACTTGGTGCTACACAGTCTTCAAAGAACGTTTGAACAGTTTTATATCGGACTGAAAAGAAAAATATCGGACTGAAAAGAATGTCATAAAATGCCCATCAAATAAAAATATTAAACTGCTACTGCAGAGACATAAAAGCACTCTAGAAATGAAAGCTTTTTTTTTTGTTTAACCTGGGAACAATAGCCGATAACTTGTAAGCTCTAATTGAATTTACTCCCATATGAAAAACAAAAGTGTCGAGTTACCATTTGTAACTAAAAATAGTAAACATCTCGTGGGAACAAGTGGTGACGATTCGTCAGCTCTAATTGAATTTACTACCTTGTGAAAAACAAGAGTGTCAAATTACCCATTGTAACTAAAAAATAAAAATATCTCGTTATATTTGCATGCAATAAGAACAAAACAATCGTTACCTGCACTTACTATTGTAAACGTTAGAACTGCTTCAAATCTAAATAGCCTCGTCTCCTCTAAAACATGTCCTAAGAACTAGAATCGACGATTCGTGACCTCTAATTGAATTAAGTCCTTGTGAAAAACAAAAGTATCAAGTTACCCTTTGTAATTAAAAGTAAAAATATCTCGTGCCATTTGCCTACTACTCATGAACTGCTTCAAAACTCAAGACTCATCTCGTTCACAACTAGCCACCATTACACTGAAAATTATGCACTCTAAAACAACCCAATGTACATATGTAACTGTCACACTCCCCTCCAAACCGGACTAAAAATCACAAACCGGCAACATACACGTCACTCTTTATTTTTCAATTACCAAAGTCCTTGTGTTTATACATACCTTGTGTTTCTCACGTACGATTTACCTTTACAACAAGAAATTTGATTGGCTGTTCATAGTAGATCCAATCTGATTGGTGTGACATACATACATCTCTCACTCACTCACTCACTCACTCACTCATTCACTCACTCACTCACCCATTGACCCGTCCATAACATACCGGACGCGCCGACTAAGAGGTATTTTTTTTTACAAAAAAATAACTCAAAAATTAAAATGTAATTTCTAACAGGGTACCATTAAAAAATGATCATTAAAAATGAAATTCTACTGTGTGCAAATGAGAAGTTAACTTTGTATGAAAGTGTCACTTGGGTCACCAAAAAGTGTCTTTCATCCATATTAAACTGTATAAACACTAAGTGGGCTGAAATAAGAGAAAATATATTAGCTTTTTGTTGGGACAAACAAAACTGTACTTTAGTAGGGGGTGTCTGTACAGTGTGCAGAGAAAGTCCTGTCCTATAGACTAGTAGAACTTCCAGACAGGGCTTGTGGATTGTGTGGGTCTCTTTCCTGATGGGCAAATGAAGTTTTTTGGG
Source organism: Orbicella franksi (assembly GCF_964199315.1). Taxonomy (NCBI): domain Eukaryota; kingdom Metazoa; phylum Cnidaria; class Anthozoa; order Scleractinia; family Merulinidae; genus Orbicella; species Orbicella franksi. The sequence continues at coordinate 4,564,884 of NC_138158.1, read as the reverse complement.
AAAATCTTCAGGGAATTCAAAAGTACTGTGAGGAAAAAAAACATGAACTTTTAGGGTGGCTAGTGAGAATGGTTTTGATGGCTGGTACATCCACAGGCATCCCAAGCTCCTTAGGAGCCGTGAACATTATTATATGACATTGCATAACAGTGTAAATATACTTGAGTGTACTTGAAGGACAAAATTTGTTTTCTTTGTGCATCTTGCTGTATTAACCAAGTGTTGATAGAGTGGGGTTCCACTGAACTTTAAGTGTGATAATAATATTGTTATTTGTTCTACAGAAAATACTGTTCAAGAGTTAAGACTGTTTCATGATTCATTTAACGTGAGTTTTGAAGTCTAAGCTATTCTGGTACATTCCAGTTAAGAACTGTATTTATATTTAAGGATAAAAACCTCAGATTTTGTCTTACTGTGTCATCTTTTTTCAATTAAGTATTGATATCTAAGCCCTTCAAGCTTGACAAAGACTGCACGAGTCTAGTTAACACCATGTCCGCCAGGCCAAGTTTGAAAAAAATATTCCTGGGGTACCATGAATCCCAGAATTACCCATGAATCCCAGAAAATTATTTCAAATTTAGGAGAAAATGGGGGGGAGGGGGTGCTTGTTTGAGGGGGGCGCTTAATCAGGGCAGGGGGTTATTTAATTTTTCCCAAATCATAGTCACATATGGTTGATTATTTTATAATATATGTATGTGTCAGTCATGCTGTTGCATAAGGTTGGCTCAGCTTTAGGCAATGAATCAACGGATCTTTGCTACTAAGCCTTTGCGACAGTCGATGTGCAGAGCTTGAATAAGTCAATAATCACTTGCTTGTGATTGAACACGACCAAAACTATACATCCTTTGTTGTCTCAGTACTCGTCTATAATACAGGGAAATGGGAGGGGGCCCTTATTCGAGGGGAGGCGCTTATTTTAAACTTTGGCTGATAGGAGAGGCATTTATTCAAAGGGGGCGCTTATTTGAGAGGGGCGCTAATTTGAGGATTTATGGTGCTTAATCAAGCAAATATGGTATTGTTCAAAGAACATAATCAATGTAGTTAAGTTCAGGGCTGTCAATAGGGACCATAACCTGTAACATCTGTTAGGACTGAGTATGTTTGATGGGCACTTGATATTATGGGTGAACTTTTCAGTAGTTGATGTAATTCACCCATGATGTAACAAGTTTGTTATGGGCGTGAAAATCAAGGCAACAGGTGAATCACGACTTAATGACTGCCCTGGACTTTTAAGTTTGTCATTTCACTTCCGAAGTGACACAGAGAGAACCTGAACTCCAGGTGAAGGTTCTCATGGTTATGCTGCTGTATGATACTTTACAAAACAGCTGTGAGAACCTTCACCAAAAAATACAATAAATACAGTCTAGTCAATATCAGTAATAGTTTCCTATATCCCCTATAAACTAAGTAAGTTAGCATATTTTGTGTGAGATTTAACTTCAAACTAAGTTTGTGCCTTATGCAAGCCAAACAAAATGTATTGTTAAGCACTGGTAAATATGGGTGACTTGACACAGTAGATAGCAATAATCGTCCATAGGATCCATGGCTTTTTTTGTCCAAGACCTAATGCCTACCTAATGCTAAAGGTTTTGTTTGCAATTACAGATACACATTCCTACGATGAACAAGAAAGCAAGTAATTCTGAAAATGCTCCTAGAGAGAAGCCACATCCAGGGAAATCAGGCAGTGAGAGTGAAAATGCAAGGAAGGAAAACCTTCTTGAACATGGTGAAGACATGGAACCTCCTACTGAGGGTATGATATTGGCACACAGGCCTACATGAGATTTATATCCTGGGATCACCAGGATTTCAAAGATGACCTAAACATCTGAAATTTTTTGAGGACTTTCCAAAGATGTATCAAACATTTCCTGATTCCATTCCCAAGATGTGTTTTGCTTTAAATGATGCCATCTCCGGTACTTTGAGAAAAGTTCCAGCTTACATAACTTAAATAAGTGTCAATTAAGGCTGCGATTATTCGAATTTTTCAGCTAGGTATAATAAATAATACTTGTCTGTAGGAGTGAGATCATGGTTCAGTTTTTGATTCGCAGAGAGAAAGACCCCTTTGATGATGTCTTTTTTCCAAAATTAGTGACATTCAATAGTTCCCACAAGTTAAAACATTTTTGTATTCTAGGAAAATTAAAAAAAAAATTATTTGTTCTTTTTCAGACATTTTCCAGCCTCAAGCTCAAGCAAAGAAAAAGAAACGAAAAAAGAAAAGGGCTAGTGATAGTGTTTGTGAAAGTTTTTATGGTGAGTGGAAGCAAATAATGTCTATCAAAGAACTGTGTTTTGTGAAGTGCTGTTTTTACTTCATACTTACGAAAACATGCTCGAGCTAGGTGACCTAAACTACTGTCAGTGTGATCATGCACTCTATAAGAAGGTCTCTTGTAACATATTTATAAATTAAAACAGTAAATATAAATTTTTAATGTATTTGTTATTCTCCCAAGATATATACAAGGTACTGGATGATGTTCTAGGGCAAGGAGCTCATACAACAGTGAAAACTTGTGTCAAGCTTGCTACAAACCAGGAGTATGCTGTCAAGGTTAAGGAACTTTCTTGTTATGGTCTTTATTGCAACCTGATTGTCCTTTGGAGCTCTTTCTATTATGTTTCTCTGGAAAATATCCATACTCCTCCCTTAGGTACCTCTATATCCCTGTGGAAATTTCACTTTAGCCCTAGCAAGGTTAAGTCTGCATACAAACCAAGTGGTTCATCAGGCCAGAGCTTATCCTGGTTACTGTAGCACGAAGCGACTAGGAATATCTCTACTCCCCCCTGGATGGAATGCTAGTCCATAGCAGGGATACCCCCAGCATTAAGTTCGCCGGTACTCATTTATACACCTGGGTGGAGTCAGAGGCAAGAACACAATCCAATGTCCCCAGCTGGGGCTCGAACCTGAACCACTCAATCCAGAGACAAGTGCACTAACCTCAAGGCCACTGCACCTCTTATACTTAAGCTCTATGCTTTTGGTTCTTGAAACCCTTCTCCCCCTTGGAATTGCCATATTTGACCTTCTTTGGAGTGGGTATTAATATTTCCTAGAACTACACATTATTGTTATCATCTCAGCACTGAGTCTTTTATTGAACAAGGGCAAGAAGTGGGGA